>NC_133791.1:18600271-18601608 GCF_003597395.2 Chelonoidis abingdonii
GTGTGATTTGGCCTTCCTGATTTCACTCCTGCATGCCTGAGCAATATTTTTATACTCCTCCCTGGTCATTTGTCCAAGCTTCCACTTCTTGTAAGCTTCTTTTTTGCTTTTAAGATCAGCAAAGATTCACTATTTATCCCTTGCCACAGAATCATGCTGCAGAATCTCAACTTTCGTTTTTTAAAAGAAGTGGTTCTAGCCCTTTTGGTGACTGAGAAAACCTTGGGAAAAAATGACCCTAGTGGGTCTGATGCAGTGATTCCCATGGGAGTCTGCAGAGAGCCTGAAACAACACCTGTAAGAGGTGTGACCTGCTCCAGAAACAGGCGTTTGCAGAAATGCAACAAAAATGATTGAGAGGCAGGAGACAGGGTTGAAGAACTGACCATCTCCCAAGCTTGGTTACACCTGGGGTGGTGAGAGTGTGTTGGGGGGAGTGGTCATACATCTACACACAGCAGAAGGGGAGCAGAATGGATTAGCCAGGGCCCAAGGGTGCTATGTGGAGTCAGGGGATGGAAATAGGAGAAGGGCTATCTAGGCTAAACACTAGGAAAATCTCCCTGGACGTGAGATCTTGCTAGCCAAGGAATTGTCTCTAAGGAGGTGGAGGGGAGGCTGCTAGCCGCTAGGCAGGACAAGGCAGAGGAGAATGTAGGGCCCAGCCAGGCACTGGCTGATGGGAGTGATGAACTGAGCTTTCACTGCTGTGATTCTCTCTATCCTGTCAGCATAGCCTGTGCTCTGGCACTGCGGATTGCCCTTGTTTCTGGAAGTCTCCTTGCCAATCCTACCCCTGGGGGTACATGTCATGCCACAATCAGTCAGTGGTGCCCGGCTGCAGCAGATACACCTAAATTTCCATCCCAGCTGGCACTCCAGCCCGTGGCTCATTGTTAGGCCCTGGGGGAAGGAGGGCATGAGATGCAGTTGGATTTGTTCTGGATGCTTTGTCAGCGCATTGGCTATTCTCTAACCTTTCTTCTAGCTGAGTGCAGCTGGCTTTCCAAGGCTCCTGCTGGGGGCTGGGGCTGTTGGGAAGTGTGCCGAGACATGCCTGCTCCATGTGTGTTATTGATCGTTGATGCTGTTGCTATGAGAATAGGTCTGTCATCAGTCACTCAGCCTCCCCGGGGACACGGTGTCACATCACAGGCATGGACGATGGGTGAATATGCTGTTGGGAGAGGCTAGCCCCGGGCCCCTCTCCCTCTGCCCCAGGCCCCACCCCTTCCCTTCTGCCCCCTCCTCCACTGCCATAGACACACCCACCCACGGCTGCCAGCCCCCCCCCCCCCCCCCCCCCCCCCCCCCCCCCCCGGGCGGGGGGGGGGGGG
>NC_133791.1:18603184-18607197 GCF_003597395.2 Chelonoidis abingdonii
TATGGCCATACTGGGTCAGGCTAAAGGTCCATCTAGCCCAATATCCTGTCTTCCAATGCCTGTCGCCCATTTCAGCTTCTGGAAAACAGAAGCTAGGGACACCATCCCTGCCCATCCTGGCTAATACCCGCTGATGGATCTACCCTCCATGAATTTATCTAGCTCTTTTTTGAACCCTGTTATAGTCTAGGCCTTCACAACATTCTCTGGCAAGGAGTTCCACAGGTTGACTGTGCATTGTGTGAAGAAATACTACCTTTTGTTTGTTTTAAACCTGCTGCCTATTAATTTCATTTGGTGACCCCTAATTTTTTGTTGTGAGAATACTGCTGAGCAGTAAGAACAGTGTTTAAATCTTGGCTTCTTAGTTTTCACATCTGCCATAGAAGACACTTCAATATGGACTCAAAGCTTACTTATCATTGCTAAAAACTGCCTATCCAAAACTGTAACTACTGTGTACAATCTTAACAATGTAAAACCCTAAACCAAAATGTTTTTAGATAGCACTTGTATCAAAAATAGGATCTGGATCCCAGGTCCAGAAAGGTTGGTAGTCTGCTGATGCTGGCAGCTGGAAGGAGTGCTGCAACCCCTTTTTATAGCCTCGACCTTAGAACCTTCAAAATAGTGAAGGGAGGGGCAGGAGGCAGCATATGAGTACTTCGATGGGCATTGCTAGCTAATGTTAATTGTCAGAGCTGTACAGGCCAGCTCATCCCAGGAGCGGGAATATACAGAGGCCAAGCAAAGGGGAACCTCAGCTTCTATTTTTAAAAAAAAGAAAGTTTAGAGCACTCCTGGCTGTGGAGAAAAGCTTGAAAATGTGACTCATAGGGGCTCAAAAGCCGAAAGGCAAAGAAAGACCCAACATGTATCATTTTAAAGCCAGTCTCATGATTTTTCAGGCCTGACCACAATTGTTTACTATTTTACTGTAATATTGCTTGAGACACCCTCCCCCTAATAATAATAAACCAGAACCCAGGAGCCAATGGCTGGAAATTGGAAGAAATTTCCAATTCCAACCATCCAAGCAACAGGGTTCTGGAACAGCCTTCCAGTAGGAGCAGGGGGCCAAACAGCCCAACTAGCTGTAAGGTGGAGCTTGATGAGTTTATGAATGGGAAGATAGGACAGGGTTGCCTATAATAGTACAGGACTGGATTCAGTGACTCAGGAGGTCCCTTCCAGTCCCATGTTCAATAGGTGGGATTCCCCATTCTCAAAAGCCAACAGGCAGGGGACAGATCCCTCCAAGAGTCACAAAAGAGAAACTTAACACCCCAACGCTGACTCCATCGCACCTTCCTCCTCCTTCATTTTCTTCAGGTCATCCTCCCCCACCAGAGAGACACGCTTGGGGGGCTTCTCCATCTGCTGCTGTTTCACCTCGATCTCAAAGTACTTTTGCCTCTCACGGAAGGATCGCTGCTCTGGGCTGTGCAGTCCCCTTGATGACAGCATCTGCAACAGCCACAGCAGCATGTCAGCCACTAAAAGACCCTACCCCATATCCAATCCCCCCCCGCACATCCCCAGCCCTAGCGTGCTGGGTGGGCAGCACGGCCAGAGCACCCCTGGCCCTGAAGCACTGGGTGGCGGCACAGTCCCAGCCCTCCCAGTGCTGGGTGGACGGACGGGCAGTGCAGCGTGGCCCCTAGCCCCAGGCCTTGTGTGCACTAGTCCCAGACTTTCGGCCACAGAAGAGCCAGAAGGGACCTGGAAGCAGGCAGGAGGGAGCCTGGGGTCAGAGCGTGGGCGATGCTATGCCAGGCTGTTTGGAGAGGCACAGCCTCCCCCTGCCTATGCTACCCACAACCCATGATCACAGGCGCTGCCAGTCAGCAGGCAGAGGTGTCAGCCTGGGGCAGATGAACCCTCCAATCCCCTGGAGCTCCCCAAGAATTCAGGGCATTATTCACAGGCACAGCTCCAGCAACAGCTTGTTGAGAGCAGCTCTGGAAGTGGAGCAGGCCTCGGATGTCAGGGGCTCTGCTGCTAGCAATGGCCAGAAAACAAAGAATTTCGTTTTGCAAAAAAATTTCAAGGTTTCAGTTAGGGCTGTTGATTAATCGCAGTTAACTCACATGATTAACTCAAAAAAAAATGAATCGCAATTAATCGCATTTTAATCACAGTGTTAAACAATAGAATCCCAATTGAAATTTATTGAATATTTTGGATGTTTGGCTACATTTTCAAATATACTGACTTCAAAGGTTCAGAAAAGGGTAACAAAAATGATTAGGGCTTCTGTGTGAGGAGCGATTAATATAACTGGGACTTTTCAGCTTGGAAAAGAGATGGCTAAGGGAAGATATGATTGAGGTCTATAAAATCATGACTGGTGTAGAGAAAGTAGAAAAGGAAGTGTTGTTTACTACTTCTCATAACACAAGAACTGGGCGGGAGGGGGTCACCAAATGAAATTAATAGGCAGCAGGTTTAAAACAAATAAAAGGAAGTATTTCTTCACACAACGCACAGTCAACCTGTGGAACTCCTTGCCAGAGGATGTTGTGAAGGTCAAGACCATAATAGGGTTCAAAAAAGAACTAGATAAATTCATGGAGGATAGGTACATCAATGGTTATTAACCAGGATGGGGAGGAATGGTTTCTTTAGCTTCTGTTTGCCAAAAGCTGGGAATGAGCGAAAGGAGATGGATCCCTTGACGATTACGTTTTTGTGTTAATTCTCTCCGGGGCACCTGGCATTGGCTACTGTCGGAAGACAGGATACAGGGCTCGATGGACCCTTGGTCTGACCCAGTATGGCCGTTCTTATGTTCTTATGTTCAATTACAACACAGAATCCACACTGCTTTGGATTGTTATCGAGCAGAACCCGTCATCAGCGCAGACCCATGTCCTCTGGAATGGTAGTTGAAGTACAAAGGGACATATGAATCTTTAGTGCCTCTGGCGCACAAATAGCTTGCAACGCTGACTACAGCAGTATCATGTGAACACGTGCTCTCACTTTCTGGTGACATTCTAAACAAGAAGCAGGCAGCATTATCTCCTGTAAATGTAAACAGACTTGTTTGTCTGAGCGATTGGCTGCACAAGTAGGACTGAGTGGACTTGTAGGCTCTAAAGTTTTACATTGTTTTATTTTTGAATGCAGTTATTTTTGTACATAACTCTACATTTGTAATGTCAACGTTTGCGATAAAGAGATTGCACTACAGCACTTGTATTAAGTGAATTGAAAAATAACATTTCTTTTATTTCTACAGTGCAAATATTTATAATCAAAAATAAATATAAAGTGAGCACTGTCCACTTTGCTTTCTGGGTTGTAATTAAAATCAATATATTTGAAAATGTGCAAAACATCCTAAATACTTATATAAATGATATTCTATTGTTGTTTATCAGTGTCAATAATCTCAGTTAGTTTTTTTAATTACTTGACAGCCCTAGTTTCAATATTTATTTTCATTCAGAAGGAAAATGAGGCCTTGCGAAAACTTTCACAGACAAACAGAGAGAGCCCTGCCTCTGACTAGCCAAGATGCATAGGCGGCAGGTTATATATGTTTGTGGTGCTCGAGCACCAGGAATATTCAGGGCTGGGGGCCCTGTCTAGCAATATTTGGACCTTGGTCTTTCCCCTGGCCCTGCCTGGATCGGGCCCCGGCCCCCGCGAGTCTCCCCCCCGCCACATCCCTGCCTGACAGAAAGCAGCGCGGCACCTCTCCCCCGCCTGCTTTTGCTGCCGGAGTAGAACGGCTCCCGGCAGAACTGCTGTCTGCTGCCCCAGAGTCCTAGTGCCTGCCATTCCCTACTGGCAGGGCAGGCTGCCCCTACCCTGCCCTTCGGCCCTAGCCCTGAGCCTCTCCAACACCCCAAACCCTCATCCCTCCACACCCTAATCGTCTGCCTCAGCCCTGTGCCCCCCTGCATCATGAACCCCTCACCCTCAGCCCCAACCCTCAGCCCCCTGCACCCAAATCCTCTTCCCCAGCCCTGAGCCCCCCCGCATCATGAACCCCTCACCCTCAG
>NC_133791.1:18609125-18672567 GCF_003597395.2 Chelonoidis abingdonii
CCAGCATCCAAACTCCATCCCAAAGCCTGCACCCTGCACCCCTCCTGCACCCTAATCCCGAGCCCAGGACCTGCACCCCAGACCTCCCCCCCAGCCCCTTCCAAAGCCTTAGGCAGGTGGGGGCAGAGTTGGGGGGGCGGGTTCTGGGCACCACCAAAATTTCTACAAACTTGCCACCCATGCCAAGATGTGCTGCCTCAGCTTTGAGCTCTAGTTCTGCCAATTCAGATCTGGGAAAAAGACTTGGGTCTCCCATCTCCCAAGCAAGCACCTGGCCCAACCTGCTTGCCCTCACAGCTGGCATGAAAAGGCACTGCCTGTGGAATTCTTGCTCCCGTCACAGGGAGCTTTTGGAGCAAGTGCAGAGTCTGTCTCCAGAGGGAATTGGGTTTTTTTGAAGTTTGATCACAGACAAAGAGCAATGCCCACATAACAGCCAGCCTTCAGCCATTTGTGAGAAGGAGGCTAACGAAGAACACATCTTTCTGTTTGCCTGAACACTTGTAGCACCCCTGGGCATAGGTGCCAACTCACCCCACCTTACTCTAGGCTGGCTACAAACTGACTGCTTCGAGGCCCAGATCACATGCTTCCCTACGTTCTTCCTAGCCTGCCAGTAGGACCAGGAAAACGCCTGAGCATTTAAAGGGCTGGCTTGCCATTTCAGTAGTTTTCAACACAACACACTATAGTAGCTGCAGTGTCAGTGAAATGGGGCTACTCCTATATACCCACCTTTCACATCTACAGATAAAGGAGCACTATGCAGCTGAAGGCAACTTTAGCCTTAGAAGTCAGAGGGCAGGGGAGGCAGCTACGGGCACCTGATGACATGTCTCCTTCCCATCACATAGGTGCCAACTATGCCCATTTTGGAAGAGACCCCACTGCATCTCTCTGCCTAACGAACCCTGTGCTTGGCTGAAAAGAAAGGGTCTAAGTGCTGCTTCGTCCCAGTGGAGCTACTCAGCTGGGTTCAGAGCGCTGTAGAGACTGTGCATACCCCTTGTGACCGGTCCAGTTTGGGGCTGGAGGCACAGGGCATTGAATATATCATCAGGTGAATCAGCACTATAGTGCTTCTGTCAAGGTAACAAATGTCACTCAGGGAGGCAGTGTTCCTACACTTGCAGAAAAACTCCTTCAGTCAACATGTGCCTCTTCTACAATAGGAGGATATACCAGCACAGCTCTACCAGCATATGCCAGCGTAGGCTGTGTGTCACAGTGATAGCCGTATGGATGTAAAAGTGCAAGCCTCTCCGCCTGAAGCTAAGGGATCCCTTCCATTGCTCTTGTGGCAGCAGCAAACTCATAAACTCTGTATGCAATCAGGCAAGACAGCTGCACGCTGCGAGAGCGAGTGACAATGTTTCTGGCAAAGCAGAGGGGCAAAATGGATGAGGCATGGGTCTGTCCCACCAGGGAGCTGTTGTCTCTCAGCAGACAGTGACCCTGTGCAGTCTCTCACTTCCCTTACTTATAAAAGGAGCAGATGAGGAGTCCGAGGCATGGTTAGGAATAAGGGCTGTGACATGTACAGAAACAGTCACCACAGTTAGTAGAAGAGCTGGGACTAGAACTCACGGCTGACTGCCTTGTAGGTCAGTGACCCCTTTCTGGGGCTGTAGAATATTGGGGGAGGTGCAGTCATGTTCGGAACAATCATGTGCTAGGTCACTAGTTCTTTGGTGATTCCTGCCAGACTAGTGTGACGTGTCACACCCTGCAGGGCAGTCCAAACCAGGGCTTTGGTGTCACCTCTCTCTCTATCACTTTCCCGAACAAAGGGGCGGCTTGAGTCTGCATGTTAAATGGCAAACGCTGCAGCTTCAAGAGATGGTTCACTGAACTGGAATGAATGGCTACACGTATGCATGGTCAGCACTCCCTCCCCCACCCCCGCCCTCACTATGTGACGCATTGACCATGCTTATTAATTCCATCACAGCCACACTACTTGCTATAAGCGACCCACATGGTTGGGGTCACAGCCACAAGTAGGGAGTCTCTGTGGACCCAGGGAACCATAAACAGCCTCACCTGAGCCCAAATCAGAAGAACTCAGTGGATATCAATCTGCCAGGAGTGCCCACTCTCACAATCAAAAGGGGACCAGCCATAGCTGACTTGGCTTACCCACAAAGAATGTTTTAAATACCGCCACAGTGATCAGCTGAGTGAACTGCTAGCTGAGAGAGTCAGTCTGACGCAATCAGATTGCTCACTGCTTGTGGTATGTCTGACTGATGACAGGGAACATTTCTGGCTTCAGTCAAAGCTTTCCCATGTGTCTGCATCAGCTCTCGGCACAAAAGATTCAATGCCCAGCCAGCTCCTCTCCAGTCTATGCTCAGCAATTTCAAAGATCACCATTTGTCACGGAGTCCCCAGGGGACTCTCTAGAACTGCTCCCCACAAAGCCAGTCAGGACTTTGGGGAGCCTCCTCTCCGTTGAAGCAGACTGTTTTCAGGGCAGGAAGCTCACATGGCTTCACCTCCTGGGTTTCTCCTTGGAGCATTCAGCATATGCCCCTCCGTGCGCTTCCCACAGCGAGTCCGCCCAGGTGGGGTCCTAGGGAAGCCAGAGGGTCCTGCACGCACCCCCACTTTGCAGTCAGATGTGACTCTTAGCCATCCAGTAAAACAGAGGTTTATGAGATGACAGGAACATAGTCTAAAACAGAGCTTGTAGGTACAGAGAACCGGACCCCTCAGCCAGGTCCATTCTGGAGCCCAACGAGCCAGACAACCCCATCTGCCCTCAGTTCCCATCCCCAGCCAGCTCCCAAGTGAAACCTCCTCCAGCCCCTCCTTCTCTGCTGAGTTCCTTTACCGGGCCAGGAGGTCACCTAATCTCTTTGTTTTCCCACACCTTTAGCATCCCCTTTCAGGGGGTAAGGGCCTGGGCTATTAGTTGCCAGGAGACAGAGTGTCGGCCAGAAACTGAGGCACCCACGCAGTATTCAGAGGAAACAGTAAGAACAGCCCCACTTCCTCACACCATTAGATCTCAGTGGCCTGCAGGTACCAAAGATGACCAAGTTACAGCAAGAAACCCAGAACCTGAAAGCCTTTCATAACCCTTAGTGATAGCTGTCAGAGATGGGGTCAACACCAAACTGGAGGTTGGACGGTATTCCTCAGCACCAGTGAGCAGACTACAGAGCTCCATCACTTTCATAAGCCTCAAGGAGTAACCCGACTCTGGCTCTGAGAGGGGTGTGGGATAGCCCTGTATTTACAACAAAGATGTGATGGTCAGCCAGTCCCACAGGAATGACCCAAATATCTGAAACATCAAACCAGACTCAAAGGTAAGACTGTGCGTATGGATATTTTCAAAGCTCTTGGCCTTCTGACCAATCCTAGCTAAGTCCTCATTCATATGAAAATGCCCAAGAACAATAATCCATCACAACTCTAACAGCAGCACTGACACTAGCTTAGGGAAGTCAGCTGTGAAATCCTTCATGAAACCTTTTGGTCTGTACTCCAGAAGAGCTGTACACTTTTGCTCTACCTCAAGGGCACAGGAAATGGCCAGTAGTCGAATGAACCCAGGTCTTCACAAACAGATGCCAGTTCTGAAACATTACTCTTTTCCACCTGACCCTGTGGGACTAAACCCCTAGTGGCATCACATAGAAATCTGGGACAGCTAGAGAAAGTTATACATGGGTCCTGGAGCAGGGGACTCCCACTAAATAGCTAAATGCAGATCTTCTTGACCTAGCTTTGAGTTCTGCCATGCTCAGAGCTTTCCTTCAATACAGAGAGGGGGTCATATGGGTATCGTCAACCCAGCAGCTCAAATTCCTCATCCATCCACTTCATCAATCCCGTATCCTCTCCAGGTGGAATTATCTGCACCAACTCCTAACAGAACAAAAAACTTAAGGACTAGGAAGCCCCAAATCAAATAACACATAGTTTGTCATATGGGTGTGGACTTCAAGCTTCCTTTAATAATTTAGTTCTACAGCCTGACTGAATGTGATGGAAAAGTCACTGAGAGAATGAAGATGAAGACAGCTATAGCTGCTAAGCTGCAAATGGGAGATAAGGAGGACAGAGAGAGAATACAAAGCATAGATGTCCAGAGACGCCAATAAGAAGAATGAGAAAGCTAATCAGACTTTGGAAGCAGGAAGACTCTTGTGAACACAGGACCATGGAAGAGAATGGTGAGATAAGCAAACAAGTTCATTTAATATCCCACATACTTGTTATTACCATATGTAGGGATGGGGAAATCTTTGCTCTAAAACTGCTTTTTAAAGGAAAGAAGAGTGTGATCTTCAGACTAGTAGAAGTCTTTAAGGAGGAGATAATAGTTAAGGACATTGAGGTCAATGGTATTTGGGACAAAATACAACATGGTTTTACAAAATGTAGATCATGCGAAACCAACCTGCTCTCCTTCTTTGAGAAGGTAAAAGAATTTTTAGATAAAAGAAACGCAGTGGATCTAATTTACCTCAATTTCAGTAAGGCATTTGATACAGTTCCACATGAGGAATTTTTAGTTTAATTGGAAAAGATGGGGATCAATATGAAAATTGAAAGGTGGATAAGGAACTGGTTAAAGGGGAGACTACAATGGGTCATACGGAAAGGCGAACTTTCAGGTTGGAGGGAGGTTACTAGTGGAGTTCCTCAGGGATTGGTTTTGGGACCAATATTATTTAATCTTCTTTACTAATCTTTGCATAAAAAGTGGGAATGTGCTAATAAAGTTTGCAGACAACACAGAGCTGGGAAATATTGTCAATACAGAGAAGGACCGGGATATCATACAGGAAGATCTGGATGACCTTGTAAACTGGAGTAATAGTAATAGGATGAAATTTAACAGTGAAAAGTGCAAGGTCATATATTTAAGAATTTTTTTAAAAGCTGGGAACTCATCAGTTAGAAGTAATGGAGGAGAAGGACCTCGGAGTATTGGTTGATCACAGGATGACTATGAGCCGCTAATATGATATGGCCATGAAAAAAGCTAATGCGGTCTTGGGATGCATTAGGTGAGGTATTTCCAGTAGAGATAAGGAGGTGTTAGTACCATTATACAAGGCACTGGTGAGACCTCATCTGGAATACTGTGTGCAGTTGTGTCTTCCCATGTCTTAAGAGTTGAATTCAAACTGGAAAAGGTTCATGAGACGGGCTGCTGAGTGCTACTAGGATGATCTGTAGAAAAATGAAAACTTGTCTTATTGAAAGGAGACTCAAAGAGCTCGGCTTGTTTAGCCTAAACAAAAGAAGGCTGAGGTAGATTTATTGATTGCTCTTTATAGAATGTATCAGAGGAATAAATATCAGGGAGGGGAGAGGAAATTTATTTAAGCTCGGGCTTACCAATTTGTGGGACCCGAAGGACAATGGATATATAAACTGCATCAGGAGTTTAGACTTGAATTAGATGAAAGTTCTCAACCATCAGAGAGGAGTGAGTGTTCTGGAACAGTCCTTCCAAGGGGGAAGGCAGTGGTGTGCAAAAGGACATCTGCCTTTTCAAGATGAGCTTTGAATTAAGTTTATTAGAAGGATGGGTATGATGGGAATAGCCTAATTTTGGAAATTAATTGTTACTTTTGACTATTAGCAGTAAATATGCCCAATGGCCTGTTATGGGATGTTGGGATGGGATGGGAAGTGGCAGTTACTACACCAGAGAATTCCTTCTTTCCTGGGTTGCTGGGTGGTGTGGAGTCTTGCCCACATGCTCAGAGGTTTAGCTGATCCACCATATTTGGGGTTTGGGAGGAATTTTCCTCTGGGGCAGATTGGCAGAGGCCCTGGGGGTTTTTCGCCTTCCTCTGCAGTGTGGGGCACAGGTCATTTGCTGGAGGATTCTCTGCACCTTAAAGTCTTTAAACCATGATTTGAAGACTTCAGTAGCTCAGACATAGGTTAGGGGTTTGTTGCAGGAGTGGTTGGGTGAGATTCTGAGTGTGTAGGAAGTCGAACTAGACAATCATATTGGTCCCTTCTGACTTTAAAATCTATGCCTCTATGACTCTAACAAAGCTATGGAGTAACTCAAGAAACACAGAGCTCTGCTTCACCAGGACTGGAGGGGATTTCTCCATAGGTTCTAAAGGAAATAAAGACATAAAATGGCAGAGACAATGAGGAATATAAGGAATGTTATTGAGTCTTTCCACTGACTTCTGTGGCCTTTGGATCAAGCCCTATATCCTTAATAACAGCAACTGTCCCAGGAGATTAGAAAGTTGCTCACCCAGTGTCTAAGAGAGAATAACAGTCTCAGAGAAACTGGCTAATTAAGAATAAAATAATACAGTTCTTTGATAAGTGCAGTGTAACCTGACTATGTCAAACCAGCACAGCTTCTGAAAGGGAAACTTCTGCCTTTCTGACCTGAAAAAGTTAATAAAACTGTAGATCAAGGTGACCGAAGTGGGTGTAATTTACTTGGATTTTTGAAACACTGTTGATAAGGGTCCTCATAAAAGACTATTAAGGAAGATAAATAGCCACAGGATAAAGAGGAAGGTCTGCTGGATTAAGAACTGATTTCATTAAGAGATAGGAAACAAAGAACTGTAATGAAACTCTGCTCCTCAGAGTGGAGAGAGGTGAGGAGAGGGCTGCCCAGGAAGTCAGTGCTATTTCATATATGTATTTATTACATACAAAAATGAAGTTAAAAATATTGGTATTGCAAAGTCAAACCCTCAAAAGTTAGCAAGTGGCAGTACTAAAGTTGCCTGTACAAGCTTAATTTGGTCTCCTTGTACATGTGCATTCTGACCATCTTGAATTCCTGATCTCATATTACTGTTTCCACAGAACCCTCCTCATTCAGTGCACAGAAGGGATGGTGTTCAGGGGAATAAGGCAGCTGCTCAATATTATTTTTACACTCATTGTTCAGCATGAGCCCCTCGGTCTTGTTTACTGCTCACCATGCAAACCCTGCCCTGAATATGGAATTGTTCATTTCCTCCTGGGCCTCATCACAGTTGTATCTGAGAATCTCACAGACATTAATGAGTTTGTCTTTGTGAGACCCCTGGGCGGTAGGGAGGGTTTTCACACACAGGGAAATGAGGCACAGGAAGATTAAAATTGACATTTGTAAAAGTCTCCACTGATTTGGGGTGCCTCAAGGATTGGGCACTCAGCTTAAGACATGTCAAGCCTGATTCTTCATTTGTTTTACAGTAGTTTACCTGTTCAAAGCCCTGTGCAGACACTAACTGATTGATCCTCACAACGCTTCTGTGAGGTAAGTGGATACATCTAAAAAAGGATACTTACAGAAAGGCAGCCAGTTGCCAACCTAGCAAGTAGCAAACAGAGGGAGTTTGCCTGGGAGTTTTCCTAGCGGGGACAGTCCACAGAGTTTAGCCTTTCAGGCTTCTGCAAGCAATAAATACATCATCTGAAGAGGCTCTTGACACATTACAAGGGAGAAAATATGGATAGTGAGGAATCAGCTATTGTGACCCACACAGGATGTGCCATGTTTGTCTTTCTCCAGGAGGATAAGAGAGACTTTGTATGAAGTGGAAGCTTGTTTCCATGCTGGAAGAAAAAGTTAAAGGACCAGAGACTGAAGTATCGACCCTGAATTGCAGCAGGGAAAATGAAGACTTCCTGGATAGAAATCAGGATTTGGTGCTGTGGGCACAGCATGCCAGAGTATGGGCTGTGCAGGGGGAACCAAAGAACAAGGAAGAAAGTTGGCAGCATGTGAGGAGGAGAACCAATATACCCATAACGCAGATACAGGTAAGCAACCACTTCCAGGATCTCGGCACAGGTACTACGGCTGAGAATGCCTTGGAAGAGTCATCTGGGGGAAGGGATCAGAAGGAGACCTGTTGACCAAAGGCTTGGGATACATTGTCCTAGGGATGGGAGTTCCACGACCACCACTCCCAAGAGGAGAAGAAGGCTGGTGGTAGTCGGGGACTCCCTCCTGAGGGGAACGGAGTTATCCATCTTCCATTTGGACCAGGAATCCAGAGAGGTGTGCTGCTTGCCCGGAGCTAGAATTCAGGATGTGATGCAGAGTCTGCTGAGACTCATCAAACGCTCGGACTGCTACCCCTTGGTACTTTCCCACGGGGGCAGCAATGATACTGCCAAGAATGACTTTGAGCAGATCACTGCAGAGTATTTGGCTCAGGGAAGAAGGATAAAGGAGTTTGGGGTGCAAGTGGTGGTCTCGTCCATCCTCCCTGTTGAAGGAAAAGGTCCAGCAGGGATCATTGAATCATGAAAATAAACGAATGGCTACATAGGTGGTGTCAGCAAAATGGCTTTGGCTACTTCAACAGCAAACTCATGTTCCAGGAAGGAGGATTGCTGTGCTGGGATGGGCTCCATCTGTCAAATACTAGGAAGAGCATCTTTGGACATCATCTGGCTAGCCTGATAAGGTGATCTTTAAACTAGGTCCTATGGGGCATGAGGACACAAATCTGGCCAATGCCCATATAGGCTCAAGTAATAAGAACAAAGGGAAGGGGCCGATTTCTGGAGAAGGGACTAGAAATCACAACTGCATTAAAACGGCAAGAAGAAAGGCAACAGGGCAGTCTGCAAACTATCTCTGATGCTTATATACAAATGCAGGGAGCAGAAGGAATGAGCGGGATGAACTGGAAGTCCTAGTATATGTAGAAAATTAACTGGTGTGACGATGTATCCCATAGTGCTTAATGGGAATATGACATAACTGGAGTATGTTTTATGCTAATGTGCCATGTAACTTCTCTCTGCAAAGGTTATGCTCTACTGAATGTATTTGTCCTGTTTGTACACATATAGCATTTTGTACTTGAAGTTATGAATATTGGCTATATACTTGCTTGATTTCTAAGTAAGCTTTGAAAGGCGTTTGGTCAACTTCTTTAGAAAGGAATTTGCAAGGCTAAGTGCCCAGTCAAGAAGCACTTAAGGAACAATGCAGCTTGGAATGCTCCAATGCACATAAGAAGTCTTCCTGGAGACATCCAAAATATCTTGTGGGCAATGGCTTCTGCCTGTAAAAACTGAGAGTCATGCATGGACATGTGACTGGCCCAGGTGACTCCAGAACTCCATATCAGAGCTGGACTTTGCATAGGAGAGAGGAGGGGGTTTCCACCCACAAGAGAAACTCTATTTAAGCCCATGAGAGACCCCTCCATTTGGTCTTCAGCTGGCTCAAGAAAGAGCCTCCCCACCCCCCAAGGATACCTGAAAGAAATTGGAATAAAGGACAATCACTGCAGGGGTGTGAGTGATTGCTGGACCCAGACTAGCGGGAGACTAGTCTGTAAAAGGAAGCTTACTGGAACTGGTGGTGAGGTGTTATTTATATTCAGTTTTCTTAGACATAGACCTGAGAGTTTTATTTTATTTTACTTGGTAATTCACTTTGTTCTGTCTGTTACTACTTGGAACCACTTAAATCCTACTTTCTGTATTTAATAAAATCACTTTTTACTTATTAACTAACCCAGCGTATGTATTAATACCTGGGGGAACAAACAGCCGTGCAGATCTCTCTATCAGCGTTATAGAGGGCGAACAATTTATGAGTGCACCCTGTATAAAGCTTATAAAAATGGGTTTAGACCCCATTGGGAGCTGGGCATCTGAGTGTTAAAGGCAGGAACACTTCTGTAAGTTGCTTTCAGTCAAGCCTTCAGCTGTCAGGGGACGTGATTCAGACTCTGGGTTTGCAGCAAGTTAGCGGGTCTGGCTCAAACCAGGCAGGGCACTGAAGTCTCAGGCTGGCAGGGCAGGAAAGCAGGGGCAGAAGTAGTCTTGGCACATCAGGTGGCAACCCCCAGGGGGTTTCTGTGATCCAATCTGTCACAATTGGCATTACAGAGACTTGGTGGGACAACTCCCATGATTGGAGTACCAGCATTGAGGGGTATCGCTTGCTCTGAAAGGATAAGTATGGGAAAAAGGAGGCAGTGTTCCAGTGTACATCAAGGATGTGTACAGCTTCTCCAAGGTCCAAGGGAAGTGAGCCACAGACCTGCTTAGAGTGTCTGGGTGACAAAAAGGAAAAAAACAGTAGCGAAGTTATGGTGGAGTCTATTATAGACCAGCAAATGAGGAAAAGGAAGTGGATGAGTCATTCTATAAGCACACCAGTACCCAATCTCTGCTAGCAATTGGCGCTCCTCTGCCTAACATGTGTACAGGACCCACTCCCGTAGCTGAGCTCAGAGGCAGTCTAGCTCCACAGAAATCAGCCTAGGGTGGGGCGTGGAGGGGAGGGAGACCACCCTTACAGCCGTTAAAGGTTAGGGCACTGAGTTGGGACGTGGGAGAGCACTGGGTGCCCTAATCTCTGGGCTATAGAGTCAATCTCACGTGTTCACTGGCCCAATTAATATTAAATTATTTCATTAAAGTGGAACAATGTCAACAGAGGACTTTGAGGGAGCTTTATATCACAGTAGCCTAGAGCCCAGTGGTTAGGGCCCTGGCCTGAACAGCAGCAGAACTCTGTTCAAATCCCTTCTCTCCATCAGGCAGAGTGGGGACTTGAACTGAGGTCTCCCACACACAGGTGAGTGCCCACACCACTAGGCCATGGGGTATAAGGAAGCCCCTCAGCTGGCTGTTATGTGTGGAGTTAGGTAGCCTCTGAGCATGCCTATAGGACTGGGCCCTGCACGAGTTAGGTGGCTGAACGCCTATCTTCCCCGGTTGTGGATCACTCTGGGGCTTAGGCAGCAGATAGGCATCCAGGTTCCCAGAGGGAGGCAGCAGTGCACATGCCCACAGGCACCTAGGGAACTTTAACTGCAAAAATGTAGGTGCTCAGGGAGTGTAGGCACCTCCAGGGATAGGCAGCAGTTGAGTTGGGGCTTCTGGACTGCAGTGAAGCCTAAATTCTTTGAGGGTGTCAATGAGCACATGGACCAGGGCAATCCAGCAGATACAGCGTACCTGGACTCCCAGAAAACCTTTGACAAGATTCCACACCCAAGGCTCTTAAGCAAAGTGAGCAGCCATGGGATAAGCGAAGAGGTTCCCTCATGGATCAGCAACGGGTTAAAAGACAGGAAAAAAAGGTTAGGAATAAATGATCAGTGGCGAAAGGTAAATAGCAGTATCCCCCCATGGCCCTGTACTGGGACCAGTGCTGTTCAACATATTTATAAATGATCTGGGAAACGTGGTTAACAGTGAGGTGGCAAAGTTGGCAGATGATACAAAATTACTCAAGAAAGTTAAGTCCAAAGCAGACTGCGAAAATCTCACAAAACTGGGCAACGGGGCAACAAAATGGCAGCTGAAATTCAATGTTGATAAATGCAAAGTAATGCACATTGGAAAACATCATCCCAATTATACATACAAAATGATGGGGTCTAAACTAGCTATTACCATTCAAGAAAAAGATCTTGGCGTCACTGTGGAAACATTCATTCAATGTGCAGCGGCAGGCAAAAAAACAAACAGACTGTTAGGAACCATTAGAAAATGGATAGGTAAGAAGAGATAAAATATCATAATGCCACTCGATAAATCCGTGTTACAACCCAACCTTGTGCATTGTGCACAGTTCTGGTCACCCCATCTCAAAAAAGATATATTAGAACTGGAAGAGGTTCAGAGAAGGGCAACTAAAATGATTAGGGCTATGGAACAGCTTCCATATGAGGAGAGATGAAAAAGATTTGGTCTGTTCAGCTTAGAAAAGAGACAACTAAGGGGGGATATGATGGAGGTCTATAAAATCATGACTGGTGTGGAGAAAGCAAATAGCCAAGTGTTATTTACACCTTCACATAACACAAGTACTGGGGTCACGCAATGAAATGAATACGCAGCCGGATTAAAACAAACATAAGAAAGTACCTTCTTCACACAACACACAGTCAACCTTTGGAACTCGTTGCTGGGGATGTTTGAAGGTCAAAAGTAAAAAGGGGTTCAAAAAAGAACTAGATAAGCTATTAGCCAAGATGGTCAGACGTGCAACCCCATGCTCTGTGTCCCTAAACCTCTGACTGTCGGAAGTTGGGATTGGACAACGGGGGGGTTACAGGGCAGCATAAGTTTCCTTCTCCTTGTCCCTGACCCTGTGCTTGGGCTGGCCAAAGAAAGGGTTTCAGATGCCTCTTGCCGGTGCGTCACCTCTGTTCTTTTATTTACAGTGGCTGTGCAGTCCCAATCCCCCCCAACACCTGTCCCTGCTCCGACACCTCACTGGGTCCTCTGACCTTTGAGGCTTGTGTCAGCCCCCTCCTCCCCCCAGAGACAGAGCCTCAACCCTCCTATCCTCCTGTCTGGCTCCTTCTGCTCCCTGAGCTTTTCTCTGGGTTTATATGCCAGGTGGTTCCACTAGGTTCAGCAGATCACCCTGAGCCTGCCCTCATTAGGGCCTACAGCTGGGCTCCCTGCTAAGGGTCTTGGCCTATACACTCGGCCACTTACAGGGAAATTGGCTCTTTAGCAGGGCACCCAAAGGTTTTATACCCCTGCCCTGCGACAGGGGGATAGATCAGTCAATAATTGCCCTGTCCTGTTAATTCCCTCTGAAGTATCTGGCACTGCCCACTGTTAGAAGACAGGATATTGGCCTAGATGGTCGGATCCACTGTGGCCATTCTTATGTTCTAAAACAGCGACTTAGGGCATGGCTACACTTACATTTTTACAGCGCTGGTAGTTACAGCTGTGGTCGTACAGCTGTGTAGGGCCAGCGCTGCAGTGTGTCCACACTGACAGCGACCAGCGGACAGCTTTGCCAGCGCTGTTGGGAGTGTGTGCATTGTGGGAGCTATTCAGGGCGTTCAAGTGCTTGCAACGTGCTTTTTCAAAAAGCGGGGGATGGTATGTGGAGCTGTGACAGGGAGCTTTGCGGGAGGACAGAGAGGTGGAGATTCTGGAGCAGGACCACTTGTTGACAGCTCCCCTGCCTTTGCAAGTCAAAGAGGGGGTGCGAACTGGAAGATTCGAATCCCAGGATGGAGTGTGACAGGGAGGCGTCGGGAGGACGAGAAGAGTGGAAATTTTTTTGGAGAGACACTGGCTGTGACAGCTCCCTGCTTGCAAATTTTTCTAGCCTATTTCCCCCACTCCCCCCCCTCTTTCAATCACTCTATAACGTAAAAGAAAAAGCTGCAGACCAGTGTGTAAGCAGCTTCTCGACCCGCGACTCCACCCGCCCCACCGCCCCAGCCCACCCCCCGCCGTGCTGTTTGTCTCCTCAAGATATGCAACAAGCTGTGAAATTTCCAAAGCCCATCGGGTTCCGCTCGTTGGGCTCTGCTGGCCACCCTTCCCTTGCTCCAGCAAAAGAGACTTGTGTTTGTTTTTAACAAGTAGCTCCGGTGGTACTTTCCGTTGTGGTATACAGGAATTGTGGGATACCTCCTAAATTACACTGCTGGGAGGCCAATAACAGTGCTGGTGAGTGTCCACACCTGATGAGCAGCGCTGCATCAGCAGCGCTGGATTCGCTACACTCGTAGCAGACCAGGTGTACAGCCAGCACTACAGGAAGGGAGTTGCAGCGCTGGCTGAGCTCTGTAAGTGTGGACACCTGGTAAGTTGCAGCGCTGTAACCCCCTCACCAGCGCTGCAACTTGCAAGTGTAGCCAAGCCCTTAGACACCTTTGCCAGGCCTACGAATACAGCAGAACCATACAGAGATATGAACCCTTCGGGAATGGAGGTTGTTCATAACTCTGAAATGTTCATAACTCTGAACAAAACATTTTGGTTGTTCTTTCCAAAGTTTACGACTGAACATTGACTTAGTGCAGCTTTAAAACATTACTGTGCAGAAGGAAAAAAATGCTACTTTCCCTTTATTTTTTTAATCGTTTATGTTGAACACGGCACTGTACTGTATTGCCTTTTTGGTCTCTGTTACTGCCTGACTGCATATTTCCGGTTCCAAATGAGCTGTGTGGTTGACTGGTCAGTTTGCAACCCTGAGGTTCTACTGTATCTTGTTATCCAGTCACAGGGGTAAGGGGGCAGAGACACTGCATAACTGGGTGATGTGTAACACCCAGTTTTTGGTTTTACTACATAGTAGCAAAAAATATTTAGAAGACTTTTTGACTCCTGCAGAGAATTCTTTTTTTAGGCTATCGTAACTGAATTAAGGGATTCTTCATCCAATCCACTTCATACTTGGCAGAACAATTCTTCCTAAAACACAGATCCAAGCACCCAAATTGAGGCCAACATTTCATTGCCTCTGAAATTCAGATGGGGTAGGGTGGGATATGTGCCAGATCTGGTTTACAAAAAGAAACAACCCTCAGCTGCAACCTTAACTCTGGAGTCCCTTATACCAAACAATAAGTAACTATAGTAATGAGACAAAATTCAAACTGGGGAGAACAGTTCATGGTGAAATAATCAGCTCCCTGAAACAAAGGGATTGTATGAAAAACTGACCCTGGTATTGAAACATCCTCTCCAGTTTTACAAGTCTATCATCACCCTCATCCTGCTAATGGAAGATGTAATGCTAGTTGGGGCCCCAAAAGAAAACACTCCAGTCTTGAACTACCTTTAATGTCCCAAAGCAGTCTGCAAAAGTTTGAATGCAACAGAGCAAAGGCCCAGATGTATGCTAGGAACACTCAGTGATCAATCTGGAGGGCCCTCTGCATAGTTGCGAATAAGCCCCGAAAACAGGAGATGGTTTTAAGTTTAAAGAAAAATAGAGCTAGCTGAAAACTGAGGAAATGGTTTTGCAAAAAAATTCAAAAGGTTGAATCTTTCAATTTCACCAGGTTCAAAACAGAGCCACTTTCTGTATTTTACAATATTTGATAACAAATTTTATGGAAATATTTATCAAAAAAATTCAAAACCCTTATAAATTGTTCAGTTCACTGAAAACTGCATTTTCTTACTGACAACTGTCTTCTGTAAAGAAAACAAATAAATGATTTTGAAAATAAATTTGATAAACGTGTCAATAAAATTTTGATTAAAATATTGACTTAAACTATCAAAAAATTCTGGAAAACAGAAGATGTCAATATTATCAATGATGTTTTTCATGAAACAGTTTCATTTTTGACAAAAGAGCATTCTTCAGCCAACCCTCTCCCCCTTTATTTGAAGAATTCTGATCAGCTGTGTTTAGCAGTAGACGCAGTGCAGAAGACGCATGAGTGAGTGACCCACATAACAGGATGAAAGAGATGGGGTGTTGGGAAGGGGGCGTAGTCCTAGCCTATGAAATAACCCAAACTATTCAGACCAGTTCATGTTAGTAGTGTGAGCTGAACACCAGTGTACCAAGCTGGCTGCACAAGGCTCATGGGACCTTTCTACAGAGTGAACAAAGATGAAGGAGCAAGGCAGAGGATGACCCAGGAACACAGTGTGAGCAACCAAACCAGTAACAGCAATTACAGAGGAATAGGCCTGACATTTGCAGGGTATAAAGCAAAGGAAGCACAAGCATCTCCATCCAGGGGGGGATGGAGGACTGGGTCCATCCCAGTGTGACATCAGGAGGCTCCAAGGCAGGAATGAATCCACATTGTAAGGGTCATAGCAGAGTAGAAGGAACTGGAGGCTCTCTGAGCAATTTCCTGTTCAAATGGAGGTTTAATTGCTTTGGTGTAATCTCAGTTGGAGACCCCTTCTGGGAGGGGAGAAGAGGATGGATGAGATGATCGTTCTCACCTGTTCCCCTGACCATACACGGTCAGAGGCTAACCAATGCACTGCAGAGCTTGGCTATGCCTTCCCTCCACCCTCTAACCTGCTTCATAAACCATCAGAGACATGATAGAAGATGAAGTACTCGAGTTAGACTCCACAGTGGGTCACTGAGGATGTCCAAGAAGTTCAGCTGGGACCCCACTCTGCCATCCAGTGTCCCTACTCTTTGGCAAATTCCCAGCAGTCTCAAATGACAGTAGAGCCTCCAATCCTTGTATCACCCTGCTCAGTGATCCCTGGGAGTCTGCGGGAAGGCATTAACGACTGAGAGCCTAAGCTGTTCAGTTCCATGCAACTTAGGGTTTCTATAGCGCCCATCGTTGTAATATCTAGGTGTCACACAGCTGTGGCACTTAGCACAATAGACATCAGAAAAGGAATAGTCAGTAATCAATTACCCAATATCATGGGGAGAATTTCCTCTCCCCACTGTTCGGCATATTCCCTTAAGCACAGAAATAGAGAGCCTGTGTAACGTTACACTGTCATCTCAGAGAGGGACAGGCAGGTATTGATGGCTCATTCTGATGGCTAAACAAAGCGTGAAGATGATGCTGGCAATGTCAGAGTTGACACTTTTCTCATGGTGACCTTCAGCCCCCACCAACCGTTGCCCCCAGAAAAAAAATGTGCCCCTCAGTACCGTGGTGTGAATCAGTGCCTTTCTCTGGAGCTCTCCAATTAAGATTTAGCACTGGTTAGAGGGCAGCAGTCAGCCCACACTGGGCTAATTAATTTTTCCTGCCTGAATAATTACAGTCCAGAGGCAATCATGAAAGCCAAGCAAATCAATTTGTGTTCTACTGAGATCCCCATCAGTCACGGAGCACTAACCAAGAGGAAAAAAATGACCAGAGACAAAGCTGGCCCCAGCATAACAAACCACAATAACTACGCTGAGCTGCTGACTTGCCCACCCGAGACAGGGGTCAGCAGAACCCAACCCAGAGCGGGAGTCTCTGCCGTCAGCTGTTGTGTTCACCCTTGTGACAACTGATGCTCCAGCTTTCAATGGTGCTCGTGCCCCTTGAACCAGATTAATGTTCCAGCCAAGAACACTTCTGATAGCAGCTTAGGAGAATGAGCACGATTGTTTGTCAAGATCTGCAGCAGATCATCCAGCGCTGAGGCTCAGTGTCAGTGGGGACCTGGCTGCTCTGCTGGGGTCTAGGCACAGTGGCCGATATCTCAATAATTATCCCCCAAATGTGCTGGGGATCTCTGAGGCTGCTAGCTTCCATCTGCCCAGATTTTAATAGGATACTTCCTGAGAAAAAGTTCTCCCTCCCTTGGTGACACAGGAGACAGCCCCTCAGTAGAGCAGTCTTCCAGACTCCCTATTCCCTTCAAATCTAATGGTTCCATGCTCTTTCCCCCCACGCCAGGCGGGGGCTGCTGGGTGAGGGATGGTTGTCTCTTGCCTGAAGTGGGGCACAGAGAGGGAGCAGGTTTCCCCTGAGTGGTGGAGGGACATAGCAGGAGTGGGAAAGCAGGTTTCTCCCAGTGGCTCCAGGACTTTAATTCAATGTACCAACACCTTGACCCTGCCTCCCTCCCTTCAGGTGCTACTGGAACCGTTGTCAAACTGAGTGGGGAGTTCCCCTGGCACCAGTTGCCATGCCATGTCTACACTACAGAGTTAAGTCAATGTAAGGCAACTGACATCGCCCAATCTCTGTAAGCGTCTGCACTAACCTATTACTCCGCCGATGTAACTTGTCCGCTACGGCGACTGTATAACTCCACCTCCGTGCGAGGCGCAGCATGTAGGCTGATGTGGTTTGGTCGACGCAGTGCCAGTGTCGATACTGCATTGCTTACATCACCTATTGCGGCCTTTCAGAAGCCATCCCACAATGCCCCACACTGACCATTAAATTGGTGCAAGCGCTCCTGGTGAGGATACACACCACCGACACAAGGAGCGTGGTGTGGATGTGCAAAAGTGATTTCATGGCTGTATGTTGAGGTAACCTAGGTCAACTTAGTGGCAACTTGCCCTGAGTAAGGAGCCACCAGCACAGCCCCAGCCTTGGGGAAGGTTATGAAGTGGCTCCATGCAGCTGTGTTATCACGCTGTGGTTCCTACCCCAAGTGCTTGTCTATGTGGGAATGTTATATTGGTATAAGCCAAGGTGTGAATTTAAAGCAGTCTAGTTATACCAATGTAACTCCCATATGGACACTTACTGACATATAAGAGGCATTTTTTTAGCTTATGTTGCTAGGGAAGGGGTTTTAACTAAACTGAATAAAGTGGTTTGCCTTCTGGTTTCTGACTCATCAGGCTGCACTAGCTTCATGTTTCCAGATTTTCTTTGCAGCCACCAAGGCCAGAAACTGACTTGGTTTAATTCTCCTCCAGTCACTTGACTCTATGAAATACACCAGAAATCACAAGACTCACGATAAAATTGAGGAAGTTGGCAACGCTGTATGTGTGCTCAAAGGCTCCAGTCCTGAAAGAACAAATAAAAAGGAGAACCTCCAGGATTGGGTGTTTGCTTCTAAAAGATCTGCCTGAGCTCTACTAAAAGTTATGGACCAGATGCAGGGATCACCCCGGGGTGACCCTTTCTGGCTAGGGCTATGCAGGAGGTTAGCCTCAGGGATCAAGGACAGAAAGGAACATCATGAATTCCATGAATATATGGTCCTCTAGGGTGTTCCACAGGGTGGACCCCCTTATACTGAAGTCATTCAACTGCTCAGAGTCCAGCCCGCATGGCGCCCATTGAAAGACAGGCCTCAGTTTGGACCAGGAGTAGGTGATAAAAGGGCAAGTCCATCAGATGTGGATTACAGCGCTGGCCCGCTGCTACCTTGGAAATGCGAAGGTCAAAAGAGAGCTGGTCAGAAAAATGCAGAAGAATAAAAGTTTTACCAATGGTATTAGCTGAAATTTTTATTTTGCAAAAATGTTATCCACTTCCAAAGCTGGGCAAAAATGGAACACTTTTTGCCAAAAAAAAAAAATTGTTAAAATTTTGAATATTCAAACATTTTCATCAGCTGTAGGCTAAAGCACGTGAGACCACATGTGTTGAAACCAAGATTTGGCTGAGCTATAAATAGAGCAAGCATTGATGACATTAGAATCGGTGTAGCAATTAGCCAACAACTACCGCAGTCCAAATCTGATGCTATGAATGTACACAATGCACAGAACTGGTTTCTGCTGACTTGCATTGCTGGGAGAAAAGGCATCCAAAGTCGGTATCAGTTTTGGAACATGCTATGGAAAAAAATAATAAAGTAAAGCAAAAAAGAAATGTCAACAACCAGAGCCGACCTGATCCGTGAAAACTGTCCTCTGAACTTCCTATCAAACGTAACTCAGTGCAGCCCCCTGCAATCCCGTGGGCTTGTGTAAAGGGAAATCATTCCTCTTCAAGTCACTCAGCTGCTCTGAGCAGATCAACAAAACAATGACCAAAGAAGAATCTGTTGCTATAATTAATTTGGACTTTCACAAAACCCACTACCCCCTTGTTCTGTCCTGTGACACTAAACATTCTGGTCATCTGGCTGTTCGCTGGGACTACCTTTCCCAGACCTCAAGAATAGCTCTGGAAGCCAATGGGGGAGAAGTATTAAAAGCTCTCACCTCCTCCATCTCGTCTCTCTAATATCCTGGGACCGACACGGCTACAACTACACTGCACACTATCATGTATGTGATAGGTGCAAGCTACCTGTGTCCTGACAGAACTACTGGAGGGAATAATTTGAACTCTTCATAAGCACGGCTGGCTCCCTAACTGCAACCACTTGGGCAGAAAGATGTGGATGTCACTGCAGACAGCTCAGTGAAAAATTCTGCTTCCTGTGCAGCAGCAGCTGGGTATAAGGGACTGGGAGAGGAAAGCAATGCTAAAAATATTCTAATGCTGTCATACAAACCAGTGGTTCATCTGCACCAGGATACCATGTGCAGTTCTGGTCACCCTGGCTAAAAAAGTCAGAGAGCAGAAAAGGAGGGCTTCAGAAGCAGGTGGCAAAGTGATTAGGCGCAGAGAAACTGCCATGTCAGGAGAGATTGACAAGATTGTTCCTCTTTAGAACGGAGACAAAAAAGGAATGAAATGTTAACTGAAACAGGGAGGTAAATCGGGTATTTCCATCTACTGCCTCAGAACAGAGGGCTTGTCAATGAAATGGAAAGGTAAATACAGTCACAAGGAATGAAATGCTGTTGAAATACCTTGTCGCATGATGTATCACTGCCCTGTGAAACTCACTGGCATAAGATACAGAATTAGAGGCAAGGTGTGGGAGAGGGAAGATCTTTTACTGGACCAATGTCTGTCAGTGAGAGAGACGAGCATTCAGGCCACACAGAGCTCTTGTGCAGGTCCCACCTTGCAGGGACCTAGAGCCCAGCTCAAGCCTGCAGCCGATGTCTACTCTGCAATAAACAGCCCCTTAGCCCGAGCCCTGTGAGCCCAATCAGCTACCATGGGCCAACGACGGGCCTGCATAATGCAGGCCACGTAAAGCTCTGCACAAGGCTGGGCCATCAGTTTGGCGGGCATGTCCCATCTTACTCGAATCCCATATAAAGATGGCAGAGGGTCTTTAGGCTTCCCAGCCCCAACTTCCAGTTGCAGGTGCTGGTTCCTTTTAGTTCTCGTGGCCTTTTTACATCAGTTGTATTTTCAAGGGTCTTGGGACAGAAGTGTGCTAAAACGGCGGTGTATTTCCCCCGACACTGATCTCTGTTACGAGGAGCTGCACATACCCCTGCCCTACAGTGCACCCAGCCTGCTCCACATGGCACCCCCTCCTCTGCTGGCTCCCCTGCTCAACATATTGGTGCTTGTGGGTACCTACTGGTGCATGTGAATATCGCTGTCTCTGACCACGTCATTGCAGAATCCCAAGGAGCTAAGTGACGGGGGCAGAAGGGCTCCAATCATCCCCCTCCTTCCTTCCCCAGGTTTACAGAGACATGGGACCAGGGAAATCCAATACAGTCAAGGAGCATGAATCACCTCCATGAGAATGGACCTAAACGCTGCATATGGATTTGCTTCCCCTGATCTCCTTGCTATGTTGTTCACACTTGTTCCCGCATCATCCCCTGGCAGAGCCAGGCTCTCCCTCTTCCCAGCTGCTGTGGGGTTTGCTCATTTATTCGTTCCGTCTCTCACCTTTTCTTTCCCGTGTATCAGCTCCCAGTCGTCTCTTCCTTTGCTTTGCCTCCTTCATATTTTCTCCCCGTCCTCTGCTGTTCTCCTTTGATTGCCCCCATCCCCGAGGAGTAACTGCACCCATTGCTGCAGGAATGAGGGTGCTAGAGCAGTTGTTTCTCTAGCTCCCCAAAATTAGACACCTGCAGCCGCAGCTTCAGGAGCCAGAGAAGCCAGCCGGGCCTCACTGACACTGTCTGTGATTCCCAGCAAAGAAGCTAGTTAAGCACCCGCGCAATCTGCAAGCCCTGCTGCCCACCTGCCGAGTCCTCTGCTACGGCTGCTCACACTGACTGGGGGCTCTGCAGGCAGGGGAGCTAAGCAAAAGGCTCCTTTCAGCTCTCGAGAGACATGAGGGGCAGTTTCCTGGGTCAGGGAACCCCTTAACAGGGGCGCATTTAGAGATTAGCTGTCAGCGAGAAGCAAACCCCTGGAAATAGGCTGGAGCGGCTCTCAGATGACTGGTCTGGCTGCCTGCCCAGGGCGGGCGGTTACTGAGAGGCTAACTGGTGTGAAGTGCACACTGCTCCCTTGTCTTTCCTTTCCCTTGTTAGCAGCAAGGTCACAGGCTGCCCTGCGCGCTCCTAGCCAGGGCTGACAGCACGGTGGGGAAGGGTGGGGGGCAGGGCTGCTTGCAAGGGTTTATTTTTGGCTTTTCTGCTGACTCGCTGTGTAACCTTGGGCAAGTCCCTGCACCTCAGCTTACGCAACCAGAAAATGGGGGTGATTATATGAGCCTGTCTCCTGGCGGGCTGGGAGTGTTGCAGGGCTCTCCGAGGGACGCTTAGTGAAGCCAGTTAAAGTCCTGGGAGGCACAATGGTGGAGTGGTCGTGTTTCTGGGAAGATGCTGGGGATGGGAGATCCTGGGGCTAAGGACTCAATGACCCAGGGCAGAAGGATTGAAAACTGCCCAAAGGCAAGTCAGGGACCAAGGCAGAGTAAGAGAGGAAAGTCTCTCCTTTGTCTCTGTCTCCATCTGTCCCTGCTGTGCCTTCCTGGCCAGCACGTGCCCCCTGCCCCCCCACACAGCAGCTACAAAGCAGCATTCCCTGGGCAAACAGATAGCATCAGCTGGAAATACTCTGCAGCGCCCTGAAAACAGAAACACTGGTGCGGAGATGAATGCCTCTCGCCCTTGGGAACTCTGCTGCAGAAAGCTGGAGTTGGTTTTCCTGCTCTCCCCCTGAGGACACAGACCAGCATTAAGGAACGGCCGTCTGACAATGAAGCTGAGCCATCAGTGTTTCTCTGCCCGGTAGTCATGTGGCTCAGTGCTCCATTTAGCACCTTGGCCTTTCATTCAGCGACAGCCATTTACTTTAAAAAGCCACTCTCTGTAACTAGCGAGGAGGGAGTTTTCCATGCACAGAAGTGGGTTCGGTTTTTCTTGGCCACCTGACATGATGGCTCCTTTCCACAGTAGAGCGGTGTTCCCAGCACACTCATTTTCAGACTTAATGGCCTTTCTGCTGCCTTGTGTGAACCTGTGTGGAAGGCCGTCTAAACTTGGGAAGGTCTCGGCCCTGAATTTTGTGTGAGAATTCCTGGAGAAAGCTGGAATTAGTGGAATTTCTCATTTCACTCTCCTTCCTTTGCCCTCCCCCCATCTCTCCCAACAAAGGCCCTTGTTTTTGGTTCTGCAAACCTCAGCAACGTGCAGATCAAGGGGACCCTGAGGCGATGCTAATGCACTGGATGAAATGACGAGAGATTCCTGCTTTCGCCGTGAGCTCCTCATGGCACGGTGAGCCATCGCGATGGGGTGCCAAGGTTGCAGGGAGTCATTTTCCAAACGCAGAGGTTCGTGAGGCCGGCCAAGGGCAAGAATTCCCAAATTTGTTTCCCAGAATAATTATCTTTTCTCAGCTATAAAGCGCACCCTGAAAGCCCCCCGCCCTTCACGCCTCGGCGCCGAGAAGCTGATGCCTCTTGACGCGCACTGAACTTTTGAACCCAGGGGAAAAAAACTTTCAGTTTTTTTTAGTTATACAAGAGAGTCATCGAAAGTTCAATGCCCTTTCTCACGTTCGCACCACCAAAGGGACAGAAGGAAAGACATCAAGTATAATATCCATCAACGTAAGTGAGGCATTCAGAACACATCAACAATGCATAAATAACCCAAATGAAACTCCAGCAGCGGGAGGAGGTTCTGGAAGAATGGACTTACACAACAATATTTCATGATAAATTGCATCAGCATGATTGCCCAGCGTTCTTGAGTCTCACCAAAGGTTTCTCTCAATCAATCCTTTGGTTCAGATGCAAGTTGGAAAATCCTGGGCACCCATGATCCCAAAGCTCTGGATTTCTCTTGGTTCACTGGCTACTCCTTCCTGCCAAAGCTCATAAAAATCCAGACATCAATTTACTTAACATGTGAGGGGTGTGAAATCCCCAGTCAGAGCTGGTGAAGTTAATAGGAAAAGAAAAAATAACCCCAAGCCCCTCAGAGATTTCAGTTAGCAAGCTCTGTAGTGACCTCCAATTTTTCATGATTTTTTTTTCCCATCTCCAGTTGGATGGAAAAATCTCTGCCTTAAAATACTCAGGCATTGGATTTTTCTCTTTCCTAAGGCAAGCACTGGGCCTGGCGGCCATATCCTACTACCATAGCAGCTGATTATTCAAATATTTGCAGAGTTATAACTCCTTAGTGCTTCACCCTGCTAATCTCACCCCTGAAGTCCAGAGGCTAGCGGTATGAGGAAGCTGAGCAGAGTGTGGGCTGTGACAGGTGTGTTAGAGAAATGAAGCGTTGTTAGATCATGCAGCCCATGTTTCTGCTAGGGCAGGGCTGGTCTCTGCTCTGCAGTCACTAGTGTTTCCTCCAGCCTGGTTTTAATTGTTTCTAATGACAGAGATTCCACCGTGTCACCTGGGAGGCTATTTCACAGCAGACCTGACTGTTCTGATATTTTTCCTGGTTAAGCTTTCTCAGCCCAGTTCATCTCTGGTGTAAGTTTTGACTCCAGCAGAGGTGTGCCAGGGATGAATTTGGCCCTGCAACGTAGGTTTCTTTGTGATGGCATGTGGTGGAGTGTTGCTTTGTAATGGGTAGAATCTGTTCTGTGAATTGTCCACAAAATGACCTACTCCATGGGCATCTGTATAAGAATCAAAGAAAGAGATTTTTCGTGCTTTCAGACTAAATGGCCCTTCGGTCAGTTCCATCCCCAGGCACCTATCTTCACACACCCCCTTAGCACCCTAAACCATTCCTCTCCCTGTCCGTGTTTGCCCGTGGTTATCATTGTGTCGCCCCTTGGCCAAGCAGTGCATCTTTCCTCCGTCCTCTCCACCTTTGTGATGCCAACGGCTCAGCCCTGCCAATGACAGAGGAGTCACCAGACCTGCTGGGATCCTCCTCCCAGCAGTCAGCGCTACCTGCTGTGAAATGCAATAATGAGCATTCGCAGGATCCTAGGGGTGCAGGGAATGGAGATCAAGTTGTGATTTTGGAAACCTCGCTCCAAAGGGCCTGAGTCTGCTGCCCTTGCTCATCCTCAGGCCTCTCTCCCTGGCTACAGACAGGACCAGAAGGAGTTCACACAACAATTTTTTTGGTCACCTCAGAGTGCGGCCACCAACTCTTGCTGGTGACCGCTCTGACACTTTTTCCTAAAATACTTTATTAACTATAGGAAAAAACAGATAAATATGCACATAGACACACCCAGCTCATTGTAATTTATTTATGTAGGGTGTTTTTTGCAGAGTCAATAATAAAAATAATGTTGTGAAAAGTGATATTTGTATGTTTTGTGACAAAGTTCCTCCTCTACCTTGGTGGGTCCTGCGCTTATTGGCGGATTTGCTCACCTCAGTGATCTTCCCCTCTGGTGGAACCCACAGGCTGGGTCAACTCTTCCTGTGTCTGATCAGGAGTTGGGAGGTTTAGGGGGAACCCGGGCCTGCCCTCTACTTCGGGTTCCAGCCCAGGGCCCTGTGGATCGCAGCTGTCTAGAGTGGCTCCTGTAACAGCTGCATGACAGGTACAACTCCCTGGACTACTTCCCCACGGCCTCCTCCAAACACCTTCTTTATCCTCACCACAGGACCTTCCTCCTGATGTCTGATAATGCTTGATTGTCTAATAATTCCTCAATCCTCCACTAGCACACCCTCTCAGTCTCAGCTCCTTGTGCCTCTTGCTCCCAGCTCCTCACACATGCTCCTTCTCCTCTGGCTCCTCCCTGCCTGACTGGAGTGAGCTCCTTTTTAAACCCAGGTGCCCTGATTAGCCTGCCTTGATTGGCTGCAGGTTTCTAAGCAAAGTAGCTGTCTCCACTGCCTTCTAGAAAGATCTTAATTGGCCCTAGGGACCTTGATTAACCTGGAGCAACTGCCATTTGGTTACCACGGTACTAGGGATTTGTTTAACCTGGGGCTGATGTACCTGTTCCTCAGTACTTTACTGTAGCCATCTGGCCTTGCCCCATCACAGCTTGTTAATATTACTTTTCACAGCAAGTCCTGGCAATTTCAGACCTGGATGGTGAGGTGGGAGATGAGGCAGAGGGGGCCGGGGTGATGATAGGGGGGGCCACCACCACTGCTTGGTCAGAGGTGGGGGTCAGTGCCCACGGTTGCAGACCCTGGGCTGGGGATTGGTGCCCACTGCCATGCAGCTGGCGGTCAGCACCTAGAGCTGGCACCTGCTGCTGTGCGACCAGGACCGGGGTCAGCACACAGGGTCGCTGCTTGGGAGTCTTCCTGAGCCTTTCAAATGTTACCAAAGAGCACAGCGTGACAGCTTCACTTCTCCTTTTACCTGGCCAAAGGGGGACAAGTTTTGAAAAGTTACAGAGTGGGAAAAGGACAAAAGAAATATTGAAAAAGTGCAGCCCAAAGTTCTTAGTCATTTATTGTGGGAAATGACAGAAAAGGAGCAGCAAAAGGGAGAAAACCAAACTCCCTTCTTTGGACCATATTTGGGTTTTTGCACACCAAACGGAAACTGGATTGCCAAATAAAACAAAATCAGCGTGACGGGTTGGATCATAGAACCCCCGCTTGGGAGCTGCCACCCGATGTGCTAAGATCGCTTCTGCCTCTGCTTTCGCTGCCAGCTCAGGACCCCAGCACCCTGTCTTGCTGAGCCAGACACTCCCGTCTGCTCCAACACAGACCCAGGGTCTGAATTACTCGCCCCAAAGCTGCAGATTTGACTGAAAGCAGCTCACAGAAGTGTTCCTGTCTTTAGCACTCAGATGCCCAACTCCCAGGGGGCTAAACACAAATAAATCTGTTTTACCCTGTAAAAAGCTTATAGAAGGTAAATAAATAAATTGTTCACCCTCTATAACACTGAGAGAGAGAGATGCACAGCTGTCTGTCCCCCCCCCCCCCAGGTATTAATACATACTCCGAGTTAATTAGTAAGTAAAAAGTGATTTATTAAATACTGAAAGTAGGGTTTAAGTGGTTCCAAGTAGTAACAGATGGAACAAAGTAAGTCACCAAGCAAAATAAAATAAGACACGCAAATCTATGTCTAATCAAACTGAATATAGATAAGATCCTCCCCAGTTCCAGAATGCTCCCTTCTACAGGCTAATCTCCTTTTAGCCTGGGTCTAGCAATCACTCACACCCCCTGTGGTTACTGTCCCTTGTTCCAGTTTCTTTCAGGTATCCTGGGGAGTGGAAAGGCTCTCTCTTTAGCCAGCTGAAGACCAAATGGAGGGGTCTCCCATGGGCTTAAATAGACTTTCTCTTGTGGGTGGAGACCCCCTCCTCTCTCCTATGCAAAGTCCCCTATGAAGTTTTGGAGTCACCTGGGCCAGTCACATGTCCATGCATGACTCACAGTTTTTACAGGTAGCACCCATTGTTTCATGCTACCTTGAATGTTCTCAAGTAGACTCCTTATGTGGATTGAAACCTTCTAAGAGCCATTGTCCTCTAAGTGTTTCTTGATTAGGTACTTAATTTCAACATTCCTTTCTCCAGGAACTGACCAAATGCTCTACTAAGATTACTTAGAAATCAAGCCAGTACACAGCCAACATTCATAACTTCGAATACAAAAATGATACATGCATACAAATAGGATTAACTTAGTAGATAATAAGCTTTACAGAATATGTTACATGGCATATGCAGCATAAAACACATTCTAGTTATGTTATATATATAAATTCATAAACATATTTCCATAAAGCCTTATGGGAGGTACAATCACAAATCAGTATTTGAATTTTGTTTCATTTTGCAATTTACAGTAGAAAAACTGAATTGAAAATGAAATTCTCATGAAAAAATTAACATGATAAAATCCCATTTTTACAAGATTCTTTTTTTTTTAGCAAAATGTGTCCAGCCATGCTGTTTATTAGTGTACGTCATCTATGGGCCTTCAGGCTTCGCTCGTTCCACGTGGCAAAGCTCACACCTCAGCTAATTGGCAGTTACTCTCCAGGTAGGACAGGATGAGGTGCATGATGCTAAGGCCCGGTGCTGTACTTCATAGCTCAGTCACCCCTTGCAGGCTCTCATGTTGCAATTGCCTCGAAAATGACCGGGTTTGTCAGCTGGGATTTGTTCAGTACGAATCCATGTTGCTTGTTACTGGTTGTGCTTTTATCCTTTGGCTCTTGAGAGTTTTGTTTTCCTGTTAATATTTGTTCTAATTTACAAGGAATTGAGATTGGATTTACCGATGGTTAATTGTTGAGATCACTCTTTTTCAAAGGGGAAAAAGATAATTTGTCGAGCTTCAGCTTCCAGCCATTGGCTCATGTGATCCCTGTCTCTGCTAGACTGAAGAGCCCATTATTAAATATTCGTTCACCATTTAGGTACTTACAGACTGTGATCAGACCAGCCCCAACCTTCTCTTCATTAAACTAAACAAAGGGAGCCTCTTGACTCTATCACTATAGGGCAGGTTTTATCAGTCTTGTGGCCCTTCTCTGCCAAAACCAGAGGTAAAATAGCCTCTTTACTCCTCCTTCATAATCCCATTTATGGATCCCAGGATCCCATTAGGTCTTTTAGCCACAGTGTCGCAGTGAGAGCTCACGTTCAGCTGATTATCCACCATGACTCCCAAGTCTCTTTCAGAGTCACTCCTTTCCAGTAGAGCGTTCCCCTATCTTGTATGGCCTGCATTCTTTGTTCCTAGGTGTATCCATCTACATTTACCCATATTAAAATGGATATGGTTTGCCTGTGCTCAGTTTACCCACGCAATCCAGATCGCTCTGTATCAGCGATCCATCCTCTTCAGTATTAACCATTCATCGGATTATTATATTATCTGTAAACTTTATCAGGTCATTGATAGAAATGTGAAACAGCATAGAGTCAAAATCTGATCCCTACTGGACCCCACTGGAAACACACTCACTTATTCCGTACAGTATTTTTCCCGGCAAGTTAAAGTAGTATGGGCTGGATGAATGGACTATAAGGTGGCTAGAAAGCTGGCTAGGTCGTCGGACTCAACGGGTAGTGATCAACGACTCCATGTCTAGTTGGCAGCCAGTTTCAAGTGGAGTGCCCCAAGGGTCAGTCCTGGGGCCGGTTTTGTTCAACATCTTCATTAATGATCTGGAGGATGACATGGACTGCACCCTCAGCAAGTTTGCAGATGACACTAAACAGGGGGAGTGATAGATACGCTGGAGGGTAGGGATAGGATACAGAGGGACCTAGACATATTAGAGGATTGGGCCAAAAGAAACCTGATGAGGTTCAGCAAGGACAAGTGCAGAGTCCTGCACTTAGGACGGAAGAATCCCATGCACTGCTACAGACTAGAGACCGAATGGCTAGGCAGCAGTTCTGCAGAAAAGGATCTAGGGGTTATAGTGGACGAGAAGCTGGATATGAGTCAAGAGTGTGCCCTTGTTGCCAAGAAGGCTAACGGCATTTTGGGCTGTATAAGTAGGGGCATTGCCAGCAGATTGAGGGACATGATCATTTTACTCTATTCAACAATGGTGAGGCCTCATCTGGAGTACTGTGTTCCAGTTTTGCGGGTCCCACGCTACAAGAAAGATGTGGAAACTTGGGAAAGAGTTCCAACGGAGCGGCAACAAATGATTAGGGGCTGAGAGCACATGACTTATGAGGAGAGGCTGAGAGAACTGGGATTGTTTAGTCTGCAGAAGAGAAGAATGAAGGGAGATTTGATAGCTGCTTTCAACTACCTGAAAGGGGGTTCCAAAAAGGATGGATTTAGGCTGTTCTCAGTGGTAGCAGATGACAGAATAAGGAGCAATGGTCTCCAGTTGCAGTGGGGGAGGTTTAGGTGTTATTAAGAAAAACTTTTTCATTAGGAGGATGGTGAAGCACTAGAATGGGTTACCTAGGGACGTGGTGGAATCTCCATCCTGAGAGGTTTTTAAGGTCAGGCTTGACGAAGCCCAGGCTGGGATGATTTAGTTGGGGATTGGTCCTGCTTTGAGCAGGGGGTTGGACTAGATACCTCCTGAGGTCCCTTCCATCCCTGATAGTCTATGATTCTAGCCCAGAAAACTCGCTCATGACCAGGTGAGTCATGCAGCAGGTCTGTGATATGGACCAAAACTCACCCTTGATTAATACAAGATCTTTCACTAGTGAAGTATGAGCTCAGCTCCCTTGTGGTGAAAGGTGTTACTACACTTCTCACCCTGCACCACCATCATGCACCTCCGCCCAATCCTGGGCTGTGCTAAGCATCATCTTCAATCCGAGTTGAGTGGAATTAGCACCTCCCACTGCCTACTGTACCCCTAAGGGAAATGCAGGGCAGCCCTCCCTTAGCACTCATTCCAGCTTCTATAATGACACTGACATTTTCACAAGAAAAATCTCCATTTTCCTTAATGTTTGGGGGCGGGGGCAGGGCGTTACTGAAAAAGCAAACCCCACAAAACAAACCATTCTCCAGTTCTGCAAACTGTTCGGCTTTCAGATTTGGATGAAAAACTGAAAATTGCATTAAAAACATTAACTGAGAGAACACAATTTCCTTTCCTTCCAAACATTTTGTGGGCAGTAAAATTAATTCAGAACAGTGCTTGTTACAATATCTGGCATATAAATGGTGAGAGACACCCCTGTGCCGGGGGGCGAGGGGTGCTCGGGGAACCAGAGGTGGGTGGGAGGGAAAAGAGCCCAACAGTCAGAAACCTGCCTTAGGATGGCAAGTGGGACATTCCTGGTTTGGAATGAAATGTCTTTCCATAGGCTTCTTGCCTTGTGGGCGCTGGAGTGGGCCTGGTTTCTTGTATGCCCTGTCGACATCTCCTGGGCTGTGTGCTATGGGAGCGGGTCCCATTTACCCTTTACTGACGCTGAGCTCTTTACGGGGTGGTAGGGGCCAATGCTAATTTGTGCCCCTCTTCCCTCCTCCCCTGGAGTGGCCATTGCTTTTCCTAATTGTTCTCCAAGGCACTGGGAGCAAACCTAGTCCCTGAGCCTATTTAGCACCTTGATGTGTTCTGGCAGGAGAAGGGAAGTGGCCTGTAGCAAGCGCAGCCAGTTGAGCATGTCAGTGGCCAAAGTTTTAGGTGCTGAAAGCCCCCAGCAGTACTTGCACTGATGCGTTTTAGTGGCTCAGCTGTAAATTGATTTTCCTTTTTCCTCTGAGGAGCCTTTAAGGCCTGGACTAGTGTCATGGGGGAGCTGCTTAGCCCCACAGGGGCCCTAGGTTACTTGGGTGCCTGGGGTATTGGAGAGCTTGGGGCAGGGAGATAAGTAGGTACCCCAGGGCACTAGGGGGTAAGCACTGGCCCTATTTAGCTCTTCAAGGTTTTTGGTACGGGACAGAGCAGCTGATCCAGTAGTGAAACAAGGCCCTTCAGTTTCAGCTGCATAGTCTGTGACATAGAGGTTTCTCGGAGGGTGATGCTGGCAGTAACAATGCACGTCGCAAACAGCTCCAGTACCTCAAAGCCAGTTTTCTGCTGAACGCTGCAGTGCAGGAGTGAGAGTCGAGGGTCTGGTCATGGTGCGGCGGTGAGGGAGACAGGGCTGTGAAATCAGGCAATGTCGTTTCAAAATATTGTAAATGGTCATTTCTTGTTATTGCAAAACTCTTTACCTGGGAAAGTGCAGAGCTGGGAGAACCGTTCTGCCCCAGAGCCCTGCTAACGGCATTACCAAGAAGAGCATAGTCCTTTGACAGCTGAGAAGTGGGGTGACAAAAGTAGGCTGGTAATGGATATATGGCTATGAACCTAATTACTGAAGCCCTTTGTTATCTCCTTTCAGTACAAGCCAATGTGTCTTTAGTGCTGCTGTATGTTGGAACAGGCATTTGAACATCAGGTCACTCAATATACCTACAGCCTCTTTCTCTGCGGTATTAGCCAGTTCAGTGCCCTCTCTAAACTATTGTGATGGATCTGCAGAGCAGGGGACTTCTATCAGCCACTTCCCCACTGCACACACCTTCCCCACGCCAGGTGTGGGGGGCAGTGCTGAACCAGAAAGAGGCCAGGCTCTGTTTGAGAGCAGCAGCTGCCTGGAGAGCTGAGAGCTGGAGAGAAGCTGGGGACTGCAGTGGAGGCACATCTGCCTGCAGATCCTGCTGTGACCACGTGGGGCAGAGTCTGTATGAGACATACTGGGGAGCAGCAGGGGCTGGGCAGGGAGTCAGTGGGGACGGGCCCCAGGATATCTACTAACTGAGCCAGGCCTGGAAACCTGCAAGCGCCTGATTGCTTGGAACAGAGACTGGAGTAGCAGGCACCAGTCCTGAAGAGCCCTGACCCTTGACTGGACTGCCCCAGGGGCCCAAATGGGAACTGATCGTACACACTTTGAACTGTAACTGGGGTATTGGCAACCTTCCCCAGTAAACAACCATTCCCCGAGCCATGTGACTATTGGGACTGACTAGGGGTAGCACCTACAAGGTTCAGCTGCTGAGGCACATATAGCGTTTGCCCCTGAGTCACGTGGCACATGGCCCATTACGGGCACCTTAGGGTCTGATGTACTCAGCACTGAGCAGCTGCAGTAAGTACCCTGGTGGCAAGGGTGGGATGCCAACTGGCAGATTTGGCGGGCAGTCTGTGGGGCAGGCGGCAGAGGAATGAGGGCTCTTGGTGGACAGAAATGAATAACTCTGATGATCTAAGAGTTCCCTGAGCTCCAAAAGCAGCAATAGACAGGGCAGTGCAGGCAGCGAGACGTGGTGGCGCGTCTTCATGCCCAGAGCTAAACCAGAGGAATCAACTATTGTGCGCAAGCTGCCCAAAAAAGTGTCTAGGATGAGCCACGAAGCTGGATTTCCTTGGCTGGCCGCCCTATGGCAAAGCCTAGGAGGTGTTTGAAGGAGAGATGTGTGATACTGCAGGGGAATATACCTTGTCAGGGATGCCCTACAGCAGCCTCTGGCTCAGATTTATAGACTTTAAGGCCAAAAGGGACTATCATGACCATCTAGTCCGACCTCCTGCACATCGCAGGCCACAGAACCTCACCTACCCACTCCTACACTAGACCCCAACCTCTGGCTGAGTTACTGGAGTCTTCAAATCATGATTAAAGACTTTAAGTTACAGAGAATCCACCAGTTGCTCTAGTTCAAACCTGTCAGTGACCCTAGCTCCATGCTGCAGAGGAAGGTGAAAAACCTCCAGGGTTTCTGCCAATATGACTCGGGGGATAATTCCCTCCCGAACCCAAATATGGCGACCAGTTAGATCAGGGGTGGGAAAACTATGGCCCAGGGGCCAGATCCGCCCCTCAGGGCTTTGGGTCCAGCCCACGGAATTGCCCCCCATGGCACCGGGGGCCCAAACCACTCTCAGAAGTGGCCGGCACCAGGTCCCTGTGGCCCCCAGGCAGGGCACAGAGGGCTCCATGCGTTGCCCTTGCCTCCAAGCACCACTCCCCAAAGCTCGCATTGGCAGGGAACAGGGAACTGCGGCCCAATAGGAGCTTCTGGAGGAGGTACCTGGAGGCACTGCAAGGGCAGTGCACATGGAGCCCTCCACCAGGGGCCGAGCGTGTCCTGAAACGGTACGGGGCCGCGGACAGGGCAGGAATGCAGGGAGCCTGCCCTGGCCCCTGTGCACACTGCTGCCACCTTGGAGTAAAACCCCTCCTGCACCCCACCCCCCAACTCTTCCCTAAGCCCCTTGCCTTCAACTCGCACCCCTCCTGCACCCCAACCCCTGCCGAGCCCCGTCCCACACCCTACATCTGTCCTGCACCCCAACCTCCTGCCCTGAGCCCCCTCCACACCCCACACCTCTCCTGCATCCAACCCCCTGCCCTGAGCCTCCCCCACACCCCTCCTGCACCCCAGCCCCCTGCCTTGACTCCCCTCCTGCACTCTGTACCCCTCATGCACCCCACATCCCTCCTCTGCCTCAATCCCTTCCCCTGAGCCCCCTTCTGCACACTGCACTCCCTCCAACACCCCACACACCCCAGCCTCCTGCTCTGGCCCTGCATACAATTTCCCCACCCAGATGTGGCCCTTGGCCCAAAAAGTTTGCCCACCCCTGCGTTAGACCCTGAGCATGTGGGTGACACAGTCCAGTCAGACGTTCTGGTCTCTGGAGATATTTGCTAATAGCAGCTGTGGCTGGCTCAGATGCCATTGTGGGCAGGCTTATCACACCATCCCCTCCGTAACCGTATCACGCTCAGTCTTGAAACAAGTTCAGTTTTTTGCTCCCATTCTTCCCTTTGAAAGGCTGTTCCAGAATTTCACTCCCCTGTTGGTTAGAAACTTTTGTCTAATTTCAAGCCTGAACTTATTGATGTCCAGTTTAAATCCATTTGTGCTTGTGCCAACATTGGCCCTTAACTTAAATAACTCCTCTCCCTCCCTGGTTATCACTCTGACGTATTTACAGAGAGCGATCACATCACCCCAAATCCTTTGTTTGGTCAGGCTAAACAAGCCGAGCTCCTTCAGTCTCCTCTTACAAGCTAGGTTCTCCATTCCTCAGCTCATCCTAATACCCTATTCTGCCCCCACTCCAGTTTGAATTCAACTTCCTTAAGCATGGGAGGCCAGAACTGCACACAGTACTCACAGGATGAGGTCTCACCAGTGCCTTGTATAACGGTAATAACACTTCCCTGCCTCTACTGGAAATACCAAGCGTAATACATCCTAGGACCGCATTAGCCTTTTGCACAGCTGTATCACATTGACGGTTCATAGTCACCCTTTGATCAATCAATACAGTGAGGTATTTCTCCTCTTCCATTGCTTCCAACTGATAAGTCCCCAGTTTATAGCAAAAAATTATTGGTTTTAGTCCTGAAGTGCATGACCTTGCACTTTGCATTATGACATTTCATCCCTTTTCCAAGATCATCCAGATCTTCTTGTATATTCTGGTCCTCCTCCATATTGGCCATACCTCCCAATTTGTGTCATCTGCAGATTTATTAGCACACTCAAGTTTTGTACCAAAGTCATTAATGAAAATGTTAAATATGATTGGTCCCAATAGCAGTCCTTGAGGAAATCCACTACTGACCCCCTCCAGCCTGGCAGTTCACCTTTTAAAATGAGCCTTTGTAGTGTCCCTTTAACCAGTTCCTTACCCACCTTTCAATTCTTGTATTTATCCCATTCTTCTCTGATTTAACTAGCAATTCCCCATGTGGAACCGTGTCAAATGCCTTACTGAAATCGAGGTAAATTAGATCTACTGCATTTCCTTGTTCTAGAAAATCACTTACCTTGTCCAAGAAAGAGATCAGGTTAGTCTGGCACAATCTACCTTTTGTGAATCCATATTGTATTTTAGCCCAGTTACTATTCACCTCTACGTCCTTAACTACTTTCTCTTCCAAAATTTGTTTTAAGACCTTGCATACAATTGAGGTCAACCTAATGGACCAGTAGTTTCCCAGATAATTTTTCCCCTTTCTTAGATATAAGAACTATATTTGCAATTCTCCAATCATAGGATACAACCACAACTCAGTGCTTGTTTCCCAAGCCCAGTACGGACAGTCCACCATGTGGAGCTGCTCCATGAATGCTAGCAGGAATCTTTGTTTCTTTCCATTGCACACAGCAGGACAGGCAACGCAGATTCACTTTCTGTTTCCCAGCTCAAGAAATACTGCAGGACCAGCCACATTGTGTTCATAATGTTCATCACCAGACTGCCTTAAGGCATGGATCCTGAACTGCTGGCCAGAGATGGCGGGTGCACAGTTTACAGGGACTTATAAAATGGTACAAAATGAAGTCAAAAGTCCATGGAATGATAGCACGGAAAGAACTGCATCATGGGACAGCGAGCACACTCCCGTGATGCACTGCGATCTGTTCCCAGATCTCCCAGCGGCCGCAGGTGGTGAGTTACACAGTGGGATAGCTACCCAAGATGCAACACTCTCTGTTGATGCAAGAGCACCGACTGTGGACTTACTCCATTGACACAAGGAGTGTTGTGTGGATGTGTACAACTGATGTAATTAAAGCAGCATATTGGTGTCGATGTAACTTAAGTCGACTTAACTCTGTAGTGTAGACAAAGCCTTAGTGTGAGCATTATTTCTCCCATGTGCATCAATTGTAGAGCTGGCTAAGCACTGCAGAGAACTATTTGTGAGCATTCATTCAAATAAAAACAGTGAATTCACTTCTGTTAAATTTGTGAATCTGTCATTAATTTACTCTGAATTTACAAGCCACTTTTGTTGATTACAGGGATGTTGATGGAAAGTGAAATCTCACGAATGCGCATGCAGCTCTTTTCATGTGGAGGTTCGTGTCAGGCGTATCTGCTCAGACCTCTTGGGCTCTCCTTGATGTTCTTCCTGCTGTTTATAAATGTTTCAGTCATCCCAGCAGGAAGCAGAATCACCATGTGACTTAAATGATCAGTCACATACCAGGAATAATGAACAGTGAGCTGTCCGCTCACTAGTTTACAAACAAGCCATTGACTCAAACTCTCATAAAGGGTTCGTGGCACATTCCAGAGTAACAAACCAATCTGTGAAAATCAAGGTCTGTTTGTGGAAAAATTGCAGAGAAAATAGTAGAATTTGTAAAATTAACAGCTTATGTTGTCACTTTACATTTAGCAGAGCACATGGTGCTGCTAATTGTAATCTAATCTAATCCATCAGTTGATCATGAGGATATTTCCCAGACATGTCATGCGCAGTCATTCTGTCTGTCTCTCTCTAGTGACCAAAACCTTTTGTGTTTCTCTAGTGGAGCATTTACACTGCAGCAATATTGTTGAGGAGGGAAAAGTTGGAAGAGGCAGTAAGGAAGGAAAACCACGAGCAAATGCTTCAAACGTTACAATTCACATTTATTTTGAAAAAATGTTTTGTTAAAAATACTCCTACAAAGGCATTGGAGCAGCAGGTTTCTGTTTTGTTTATAAATACATCCGATTTATTTATTTTATTTTTTCTGAGTAACATCCAAAGATGTTTGACGAAGCCAGGGGAAGCCCTGGTCGGAATGGAAGACACACACCCCTGTGTTACAAGGACCTGCACACTATCTCCCCATTCATATTTAAAAAAATACAAATACTGTCATGAAAAGCATTACATTATCCACAGGGCCACAGCCAATGTACAGGGCAAGACAGAGCAGGTAATCAGGATTGGGACCCCCCCTTGGGCCCACTAGATAACCAGGTCAATCCATGAGGCAAATGTTGGGTGGCTAATGAGCACTGATTAGTTACTCGTCTTGGGCAGTCAAAGCGTCCCTCTCCCTCCCAATGAGGGCTTCGAGCCATGAGGTTCTGTGACGAAACAAAGACTATTAACCACCTTGTGAGCCAACAGATGAACTAGGAACACAGTAAAATGGACTTTCAGCCACAAACACCTTACTCCAGACTAATGTCAGCACCTCTTCGTAAGCCTTTCAAACATATCACTGGTTAGAGCTACTCAGCATCTCTTTGAAAGGGGAAGTCTCCAGCATAGTATGGATGATATTGAAACATCTCCTGAAGGTAGATGCCAATACACAAGCCGAGGCATTGCCATTACAATCAGCCATCCTTTCCACTAAGGTGTCTCTCTGCCTCCCTACAGCATTATCTAGATGTGCACTGACGGATTTCCTTATGTGAGAGCAGGTAGTTTTCCCTCTGCATTGCTGACCCTGGCTCTGGGTGCAGAAGTCCTGCAGCAGGGACAGCTGCAGATTCTGCTGGAGTGATACTGGTTGCAGTAGTTGCCTTTCTGGTAAATGGACAGCAACATTTGCTCTCTGCGGTTTGTCAGACGCGCACTGAGATATGAGACTGGGTCGACTGCTACAGAAAAGGACGTTGAGTCGCCCAACACTGAGGTCTTGAGACTCATGATTATTGCTCACCTTCACTGAGCTCCTCATCTGTATCCCAGAGAACAATGACACCCTCCGGAGCCCGCAATACTGGCTGGGGCCCATTCAAGATACGTCTGATGGCCTCAACCTGAGAGGTGCATTGAAGCCCAGCTCTCATCGGCATCAGCAGGAATTGTGGCTGTTCAAAGGCGCTCGTGTCTAGAAGATGATTGCTACAAAGTAAGCCAAGGCTCTTAGAACAATATTCTGCCTTTCTAAAGCATCTAATGGAGGACGGCAAAGAACATTATTAATTAACTAAGCTCAATGCACTCTTGAGGCACAGGAAGGAGAAATGATTTGCACAAGGTCACAGAGCTGAGAAGACCCAGAGTACCCAACACCTATCCTAGGTTTAACTACTAAATCACTCTCATGCCTCCCCACTCTCCTGGGCTCAGGGAACTGATTGCATCACTTCCATAAAATACACGCCGATTGTGCTTCTTTGCTTGACCCGCAAGCTTCCCTTTCCACTGACCAATCCCACAGTAACGAGCACGTAGGGCCTGACCCCAGGGTTGGAATTGCAGATCTCCTTCACGCTTGGACTAACCAAGTCCTGCTGCACACTTGCTCCCCACACACTGCTCCTGATTGCCCTCCCGGCAACCGAAAGAGCGTCCCCCGCAGCATGCCGCCCCAAGCACGCGCTTGGTGTGCTGGTGCCTGGAGCCGGCCCTGGTGGGGAAGCATGAGGGCTTAGCTGTGCTGCAGTCATGCAGGAGAAGCCCATGTTCCAGAGCTGGGAGTGCTCAATAGTTCACCCCCCGAGAACATGGATCACTGTTTGCAAAGTGGCTGGGACAATCTGCTCATTTGTCCATGGGGAGCCTGATGGGCTAGGGCCCCTCCCTGCGGCACAACACTGGCTAGGAAGGGCCCACATGTGCATATTTAAAATAATAATAAGCACCATCAGCCCTGCTATCCCGACACCCCTTTGGGATTCCTTGCAGACCCATCCTCCAGGGCAACTTGCTCCCAGAGCGGATGGGCAGTGCACGGAGCTGGGGCATGGATGTTACTATGGTTCAGGGATAGAGCAACCTGGCTTCACTCTTCCATCTGCTTTCCTAGCTGTGTGCATCAACACCGGTGTGCTCTGTGGTACTCGATGAAGGAAGAAGAGGCCACAAAGAGAAATGGACCAAGGCAGAGAGAAGTTTGGAGCTGGTTTGAGCTGCAGTGAGCTTAGTGCCAGAGGATGAGCCCCAGAGAAGCCAGATTCATGTTTAGCCTCAGACACTGGACTGGCCAGAAAACCTCTCTGCTTTGCAAGGCATTGGAGGGTGCAAATTTTGGTGTCATTCCAATTCTAATGTAAATGAGCCCCTTCTAAAATGGCAGTCAGGGGCTTGATTGGGCTGTGGACCAGCTGTTTTCAAACCCCAGTTCTGCCTGATTCCCATCCCAGCTGCTAGATGAGGGGTACAGGTTGTTCTGGGGTCAGTCTCTCACTCGCTTTTGTATCTAGCTAGACCCTGGATCTGAGAAACCTCCCCAACAGCATTTTTGTGGAAACCAACACATTTCATTGGAGCATTCGATTATTCAATGGAAAAAAGTTTAATCGAACGTTATTGTCCAGCTTTACCCAGCCTTGGAGAGCACAGCAGTCCCCTGCATAGTTCTAATGGACATGTCAGAATGGCTTGGGGTGGGGGGTGCCACTCTGAATTGCACGTCCCCTACCCCCGCCCAGACTGGTCCCCTTGGCCCTCCCCCCTTAGAAATTCTTTCCTTAAAATAATAAAATAAAAACCTTTTTCCTACCAGACCCACTTTATGCCTGCTTGGGGGCCCAGTGCTACCCACGCCCTGGGCTGGTGCCCCATCATCCCTGCCCAACTCCTGTGGGCACCATGGTCTCAGAGGGAGCTCACCTGTCCCAGCTGCTGCTGTAGCATGGCCAGTCCCAAGTGGTCAAAGCTCATGAAATGGGCCCTCAGCAATCCTGAGATTAGAATAAATGCTCAGTGCTGGGCCTGTCTCTGCCTGCTAGCAGGGCGCCTTTGAGATCTCCTTTCACAGCGTTTGGGGTCTCCCCCCATGGCTTTAGGGTGACCTGTCACAATGCTTCTCTACAGGTAAGAGCTAGGAATTGCACCTTTGTTTTTGGTTTTGGTTTTAGGAAAGCCCAGACTCTCTCAGAATCCCAGCACTCCAGAAGCTGGGGCTTTAAAAAAAACACCTGATATTGTGAGACTTGCAATGAACTCATGAACTAGCAACACAGTTTAAAGCTTGAGGTTTGTTCCCACCCGTCGCTCCCAGCGCCAGGCCCAGCAGAGGCAGACTCCTCAGGACCTCAAAGAGCTTTGCAGCATTAATGAAGGAGGGCTCCTCACCCAGCTGTGTAGCACCTCAGGTGCCTGCATGGCTGGAGTGATGATGGGGCAGTTGGGGACAGGGAGTTCAGACTCTGCCTAGCAGCAGGACCAGTCAAAGCATAAAGGAAATGCAAGAAAGTGCCTGGGGATGTAAGCGCCACCTGCCTTCACCCTGGAGGAGGAGGAGGAGATACGCAGCACCAATTCCTTGCTCCATCTCTCAGCCCCTTGCAGGGTGCTGCAGATGGGATCTAGGAGAAGTGACCCCCCCACGAGGAGTCCCCTAACTCCTCCTTCCCAATCCCACTGGCTCCTCCCCCACGACACAAAGTGATGATTTGTTCCCAGGTAACCAGGAACTTTGTTCCGAGCGCTTGGTAAACCCAGGTCCGGATTGCTCTGGGGGCAGGGGTAGATCGGAGCTCACAGCTCCGGCCCAGCACTCACCACCGCCCAGCATCCAGGCCTGGAGCCTTCAGATCTCCCTGGCTGTCAGGACGAGCCTGAGGCACACGGAGCCCATCGTGTCCTGCAGGACAGCGCGGCACTGCCTGCATGAACCTGCCAGATGGGGGTGCTGCCTGCAGCCCGTTCGCTACATGGAGCTTGCGGGATGTTGTTTGTGGGCTCTCTGATGCTCCCCCACATGGGGTCTCTGCACAGGCGCACCCAGAGCTATTCCAGAGGAAAATATTTGTGTGCAGCAACCAGAGATACAATGATACTACTATCCCCTTCCTGCCCACCCCTCTGGGCTCGGGCCTTGGCTCACACCAGCCCCAGGGAGGCCACACACAGACTGACCGTATGGCCTCTTGCTTCACTCAGGATTTCTGCCAAGGCCTCGTGTTGCATTTCCATGCCCTGAGCTGCAGGTTACAGCAGGACAGAGGCAAACATGGGCGGGTCCCTTCTGCGATGAGCTCAGCCACCAACCCACAACAGGGGCTGCGCTTTGACAGTCGCTCAGGGGCTGGCAATATTGTGATGGCTGAAGGACGGGCTTTGCCTCCTCGGCCATCTTTCATCCCTCCACTCCCCAGAGACGACCTAGGAAATATTCCAAATCATTTGTCACCCTGCCCTGGAAGTTTCCTTTAGTTATCTTGTCGCATTATTTGTTACTAAGGACAACAGCGTGAGAGAGAATCTTGCATCATCATCATTCACCCCACTCCCCCAAGTCAGCATCCAACTTTTGTGCAGGCTGCTGGGGAGATGATTATGATGCTACAGATCGGCTGATGCCTGATCTCCGGCAGGGAATCAGGAGCAGGCCCAGCTGAGCTCTCAAAATGCAAGGACTCTGGCTCCATAAAGGCTTCCTTCAGAATACAGAGCATAGAGGAGGAAAGGAAAAGCTGTCCCTCCTCAGCCTCTCTGGGATGTTTCCCAGGAACGGTCAGTGAAGGTAACCTCCCCAGTAGACATGATCCATTGTTGCTGGCAGAGCAGCCCAGACCCAAGAGATGGACTGCACTATGGGTGGATGCGTTCCTGCCACATTTAGGACCCAACATCGATAAAACATCCCCTTCCCTTCAGCTGTAACAATGCCTCACCTTTGGAACAACCCTCCATTGGTGAGTTCCTCCCTCTTCCCCGGCTGTTTTACACTCTAGATGGGACCAGCCTTGTGGGTAACTCCTGCCATCTCAGCTAGACTGTGATCTTCTACAATAGTTTTCCATGCAATGACTGTAAGTGACAAGGTGATCACTGCTCTCCTCTCTGCCTTGCACTGGTGATTACGTTATATGCTCTGCTGCAAATGGGTCTCCTCTTGCTTACGCTGGTGTAAATCTGAGCTAGTCCAGTGAAGCCACCAGGGCTACCCTGGTGTACAAGTGTAAGGGAGAGCGGGAAGATGCCCTTTTACTTGTGCACCACAACAATTATCTGATACCGTTATACAATGAATTAATGCTGTTGTGAGCAACAGGCACCCAGCTCCTGGGGGTGCCCCATGCAGGCTGCACTAGTCCTGGAAGTTACTGGTCACTATTTGTGGGTGAGTGCTCAGAATACATAAAGAACCTAACTGAGCAGCTCCTCAGCTGGCATCAGTTGGCACAGCCCCTTTGATTTCAATGGTATTTGGACTATTGACAGCAATTGAGACCCACAGTTTCTGATCTTTGAGACATGAGACAAAAAGATGAATCCCTGAATGGCGAACCCCAACGGCCCCTATATCTCCATCCTCCACTGCGGCTGAGAGGAAGCAAGTGTTCATGGTAGAGCTATAATGAAAGTGCTTCTGAGTTTATTCTTCTGTTACTCCAAAGTAGATCTTGGCCGTTAATTCTACTTACAGGGCTGGAGGTGAAAGCTATGAGATACTTGTTACGTATGACACCCTTGGGCTTCTGGTACGCTGGCACCAGCACCCTCCATCCTGCTCTTTCTGGTCCTTGCTGCTCAGTCATGGGAGCTACACCACAGGTGGGGCATAGCTTGACATTTTTATTGCTATTTTCAACATAACTTTGGAATTCCAACGTAAGTTCTCCTGCCAGACACCATCATTACCGATGCAAGATGGGCTGTAGCAGCCGGAAGATGGACTGTAAGAAGCTGGAGGAAGAGAACCCTAGATCTGGAAGCTGGCCTGGACGGCTGGAAGGGAACAGCCAAAACTGAAACAAGCTGACTGACAAACTCAGCAAGATGAAATTGTTAAAACACACAGACACCCCCCCCCCCCACATTGTGTCACAGTGTCCACATTACTTTTTCACTTGTTACCTGCTCTCTGTAGGAAGCTGATTTTTGCCACTAGAAGAATGTTTCATAATAGTATGTTTTACACCCATGAAATGCAATTGATTGGAAGTCACCCCAGCGGCTCTCTGCTTTCCTGGGAGCAGACCCTAACTTCAGAAGCATTACCAGGCAAAGGGAGGGTGAGGACCATTGGACAGCGGCACCTCACGTCCTCAGGAAGAGCTGGAGAGCTGCAGAGAAAAGTGGTGCATTTCTGGCTCATTCTCTGTTACTCCCAGATAAGCTCTCACAGTGACGCCTGGTATTAACAGACTAGAAAACATGCACTTCTTGGACTGACACTGTGTGATTTTTGTCCCAGGAAGAAACGAAGCTGCACCTTTCTGCCTTGTACGTGGCTGCCACAGCCAACTACGGCGTCCACTGCTCTGTACAATCCCTTCTTTCACAGTGGGTGGGGTCGGGCGGTTAGATGTGTGCAACGCCCGTTGGCTGGTGAAGAGCAGGTTTAGTGCATCAAGACAGAACGTCGCCCAGTGGACACGATCATAAGTCTCCCCAGAGCCCTGTCCAACTCTGAGGGCTGCAGCATGGCCACGACGCCTACTGAGTTCATGGAAGCATGTAATGGGTGGCGCAGAACAGTCAAGCACTGTCTGGGAAAGACAATGCAAGCGCATCATGTGATCATTCCAGATGGTTGCCCCATTGGAATTTGCTGGTGGGTTTTCTACAGAGGCAGTTCTCCTCGCGCTCAGAAGCTTTCCTTGTGCACAAAGCAGCAGGCTGGCGATGGCTACACGGCTCAGCACGAGCACCCTCGTCCGATACCTTTGGGCAACACTGAGGAGCTCTTCCGTGTTAAAATGTAGCATTTGCAGTGGAAGAGAGAGATGCGGCATGAAAGCATTTCTCTCTGCTGCTCTGCTCACCCATCTATTATAGACTGTGTAGAGAGGCCTCCATTTTCCCAGTACCCCCCCTCACTCCTGGCAAACACTAGGAATGCTCCAGCTGACACCACTGTCTCTTGTGTGCCAATCCTGTAAAGCTAGACCACACCATTATCAGGTACGGTGCTTGTTAAGCACATGGCAGGTTTACACACACCTTGGTTGAATACACACATAAAGACTGACTTGACTGCGTTTCAGAATGCAGTGCAGCCAGCTGACAACCCCAGGAGCCTACAGAACACCTGGCGTTCCTTCAGTCTGCTTCCATTGCTTGTTTCTCACCCCAGTCATCAGAGATTGGGCCAAATTCTGCTCTCAGGGAAATCTGGAGCAGGGCCATTCATTTCAGAGTGGCTGCTCTGAATTGACACTGAGGTCACTGAGAACTATGGCCCCCGATCCACAGCACGGCCCAGTTACAGAGGGGCCCAGAATTCCAGTGACCGTTTGGCCTTCAGGCCATGTAAAAACCAGGCCCAGTATCTAGACACATTTCAGATGAACAGACCCTTGAGAGGCAGACTTGGCAGTTCTGTCTCCTCCTGCAGTAGCTGTGCCCCAAACACACCAGCGAGAACAGAGCTAAGCAGAGGGGTGACCCAAAGCTCATTGGGACCTGTCTCCCAGTCCACGTTTTGTCTCCCAGTCAAATCTTAAAGGGAAAACGTTAAGTATTTTGTACAGGGCTTGACAATTTTATAGAGACTCCAGTACAAGCCTGCATGGCCCAGAAGGGTAAGCCGCACACAGGGTTCTATCCACAGCACATGCTTTGCCCTTTTGGCTTTAGCCACTGGAAAATAACCAAGACCAGCTCCGTGCGAACACATCTTCATGGCCCTGTGCCACTGCACAGCAAAGGTGTTCCTGTACGAATGACGCAGTGACACCGGGCACAGCCCGAGGAATGCCGAGTGACAGTGCACACGCCCAGGACACAGGGTGATGAAACCTACAAGAGCAAATCCAAGCGTTTGCTCTCTTGCACTGCCTACGATTTGTCCAGTGGTATGTACACATACCGGGGGTTCGTTCTGTAACTAAAGCCTCTATGTTAGTTCTTTATAAACCTCCTGACTGACTGGTCGGCCGGTTTGGTCTGGGGTAGGACGGGCCTGCTGTGGCGCCCTTGGCCAACCAGCTTTTGCTGTTTTGGCCTCCCCTACATGTGGCAGCTGAGAATGAAACCTTTGGCACATGAAGCACCTCCTGAGGCAGGGGGCTGAGCGTCTGAGTGCATGGCGTTAGGTATCACAGTGAATGATTTACCACCTGGCCTGTGACAGCGTCCCTACTCTGAGGAACCTTATGCCAGGATACTGGCTGCTGCCCGTAGTGCATTCCCCCTCCCTCTCTCTGCTGCATGCACCGCATCTTCTTTTGTCACAGCTGGTAGGACCAGCAAAGCTCTTCGCTTCTCACCTCTCTAAACAGTCCTGCGTCTCCAAAGGGCTCTGATCATGACCTGTGGAATGACCCTTCTTTCCCCATCCACAAATCCCTCCATAACCCTGCCCCGCCCTGCAGCAGCAGCCCCAGCTGGGCAGGTGGTTATTTCAGCCGGACACACGGCAGTTATAAACAGCTGTCAGGCAATGGACATTACAAAATAACAAACGAGCAAAGAGGAGGAAATGTGAATATAAAAAATCTTGTCCTTGGCATATTGTCTAGTCGGTAAGCTGCAATTCTCCTTCCACAGGGAGAAGGTTCAAGTTCTTGAGAGATACGAAGCCTGGAAATGTCAGTTCCTTTTCATAAAAAAACCCAACCAACCAACCAACCAAAAAACAAAATCCATCCCCCAAGCCACAAATTGTTGTAAACAAACAAGGTCAAAGGACAAATCTCCAAACAACGACAACAGAAAAATAAATGGACACGTCAGCATTTGTAATCAAAAACTACTACATACTGTACTTGGGAAGTCTTCTGAGAAAAGGTCATTGGCAACTAGTGAAGCGATCACTAAAAGTCTTGTGCATATGATATGTATGAGACAATGATGCCATTGGACGGCTGGATGGGCAGACCCTTGGAAAACGTGTCACTTACTAAACCGTTCCATCTCAAGAGAAAATAAGAGCTCTAAAAAGGATTGGTTTCCCCATCCCCCACTCCCAATGGGTTCAATGTTCCTTCTCATCTGCAGAAAAAAAAAAAAAGACTCTTCTTGTCTCAGTCTGTTTATTTTACAAAAATCTTCAGCTTTGCAAAAGTTTGCCACTTTACAGATGCGCTTGGTCCATTACAAGGCAAGAACTTCTCAACTCTCTCTCCCCCTGTGATTTGCCAGCTGGGGGCTTTCGGGGATGACTGCTGGCTGCAGGATGTCCCCAGAGTCACCATCCCAAGGGAGAAAAGGAGGAGCGCTTCCCATGTCTTCACTTGGCTTTCACCTCCTTGACAAAGTCTCTTTGCTCCAGAGGTGTCTGAGCCTGCTGAAGCAGCCTTGTGCAAGGAGGAAATGAAAGGATCTGCTCTTTTATCTCCCTTTGGAGACTCCTGTGGATCTCAGAGCCCTTTGCGAAAATGCCATTGCTTTATTATTATTTTTAAAAAATATTTCATAGTTTTCCCAAAATATTTGTCTTCCTTGTTCCCTTTTTTCCATTGCTTAAATTCTAGAAGCTCTTGGCAACTTTTTGTTGTCAGGATGTTTCTTCCTGTTGCCACGATCCTTAGAGCAGCTGCCTGTCTCTGGCGAATGCAGAACACTCAAGAACTGGAGCTTGGACGTACAGGGGCAAAGGGGAGAAGGGCCTTGAGGAAGAGGAGTGTGAGGACGTGTGAACATCAAACCTCCACAGATTGGATCTGATTCATCTGTGCTCGCATCACTTGGATACTGTTCAGAATTTTCTTCTGATGGCCTGCTAAAGTGACCCCGACTCGCAGAATGTCCCTTTGGAATAAAAACAAACACACAATAAAGGCCAGTAAGGAACCCTGTTCAGAGACAGAACAAACCCATACGCTGAACATGCATCTGCAAAGCTTTCTTGAGGAACTTGGGAGTCTTAGGGTTGCTTCTATTAAACTATTACTGCAGAAATGTAACAGGTTAAACTGGATTTCGTCTCTCACTCGGCGCCCCAGGTCATTGTCTGTTTCTAAGTCTCTCCCTAGCCTACTTCTCCTAGCCTCTGCACTTCCTTTTACATGGCTGCACTATGCCCAGGATGGTCTATGCCACATGCCATATTCAGAACTGACGACTAACAGCTCATTCCCACGTTCAGAACTCAGCAAATCATTGAACCGCAACAAATGACCTGAATTTTGTTGCTGATGAAAGGTGGAGGACTGACAGCCCTGGAGGATAGATTCAGCAATGGCTATTAGCCAAGATGGTCGGGGATGCAACCCCATGCTCTGGGTGTCCCTATGCCTCTGTTTGCCAGAAGCTGGGAGTGAACGACAGGGGATGGATCACTCAATTATTGCTCTGTTCTGTTCATTCCCTCTGGGGCACCTGTCATTGGCCATTGTCGGAAGACAGGACACTGGTCTAGATGACCATTGGTCTGAGCCAGCGTGGCCGTTCTTATGTCATCTCCCTCTCTCTCTCACCACATTTCTGTCTTTCAGTTTTCACATCTGTAACATGGAGATCATGACACTGACCTTTCTTTGCAAGGCACTTTGAGGTCTCTGTATGGAAAGCATGACATTATCATTCATTGTTATTATCGTCTGGGTATTCATATGGGTCCCAGTGCCATAACGTACATGAATCTGACAGAAGCTGCCTGTGCTGCCCCTCAGCTCCATCCCAAGGGATCCTTCTCTAAGACAGCTGGTCTTTTGCCCTTTTGCTTCTCTAAGGAGTGCGCCAACAAGTGCCAGCGGTGGAGATTTTGTGTGCGGGCACCCAGGACCTTCTCACTAGGACTGGGGCCAGCAGCTCATTTCACACAAGCCGCTGCACAACAGTTGGACAGTAACCACCTGTGGTCACTGCCAAGCTGCTGCATCCCGAGTGGGGGTAAGGAGGCCGTGTTCCCTGGTTAATCCTGTATATTTCTCCTGGCCAGGATTTCCACAGCCTGAACCACTGGCTATTAGGGGACTGGTTTTTATCAGAAAAAGTCATGCTTGTGAATTCTATGCCCCTGGCTCTACACAAGTCCCAGTGAAGCAGGGGGCTGGCACTACGAAGGATGTATTACTGTTGGTGGTGAATTCATGGTTGTAAATCAGACGCTCTCCACTGACTGGTGTAACATTACTGCCTGGATATGTAGGGGCCAACCACAAGTCACAAGGGACTGCAGGACAATTCCTCCAGCACAGGAGCTATGTAGGGCTGCTTGCATTGGCCTTCTGATACCTCCAGTCACAAGCTAAGGGTGAGTGGGGGCAGGAGAGTCATGTGCCAATAGCAGAGAAGGGAGTAGGCTGCCCCAAGTTTAAGCAGCCCTGTGCCTGTGCCTTCGGAGACAGTCCTATGTGTGGGACTCCTAACACAGTGGTACCCCATGGCCCCAGCAGTCCTGGTATTCCCCAGACTCTCAGACAGCATCCTCTGTGCTACCCTCCAGAAGCAAAGCTGGCTTCTGGGTGGTGGACTCTGCATGGACCTCCTTCCCTTCCTGCACAGACAGATACTGGTGCTCAGGCTCCCAGCACCCTTTATTGCCCCACAAGACCTAAAACAGGCATCTCTAAAACCTTCAGCTCCCAGCTCTGCCCCCACCCCACAAATTCCAGCAGGAGAGCAGTCTCTGCCCACCCCACAAATTCCAGCAGGAGAGCAGACTTGCTCAGGGAACTGTCTGCTCTCACCTCTGCTTTCCAGCTGACGTGTTGATAAGCAATCTCATTTCCTGCCGTGTTCACAGGGAGAGGAAGGGTCTCCCTTTCATAGCGGATTTTGATATTTCAACCTGTGGTTTCATTCTGATTACAAACCAAACACCAAAAATTTGAAATTCTCCACAAAAGGGAATGAAGCCACGCTTGCCTCATGGGGTGCTCTAGAGACATGGACCCTGGGGGCCAGGCTAGGATGCAGTGGGTGTGCCAGGCTTTTCTGGAGCCATGAAATCTGGAAGCTGCTGAGGACCCAGGAGGCAAACCTGGTGGGAAACTTGGCAGGTTTCAAAACCTGCCTGGACAAAGTCAGAACTTTGGCAAAACTGAACTAACCCCATGAAATGTTTCAAATTCGCTGAATCAGCGACCAGCTCTGTATATACGGTCATCTGCAGCTTCCCTACCCAGCAACATGGAGAAGGCCGAGCTTGAATATTGGACATGCTGCAAAGACCAGTCACCTGTTCAGTAGAGCTTTGGGGTCAGAGTGCTGACACCAAGTGCCTCAGCTTGTCGACTAGTGCTCCTTCCCTACCCAGAGCCTCCCTCTCGCCCTCCTTCTGCTGCTCTGATTGTCCTAGGGCACCTGTTACTGAGGTTTCTAAGCTCCGCCTGTAGGCTTCTTAAGCCATCTCTAGCACTCCGTGGAGCTGCTGTGGAAACATGGACACACTCAGAGGTCCTATGGATATTTCCAGGCAAAGAACAAAATGAAAAAACCCCAAACAGAAAAGGTCAGTTTGGCTGGTTGGCTGGATGGGTTTCAACTGAGCATCAGCTGTAAGTGTGCTCACCTGCAGGCTGCCCTGCCCCAGACCCATAAGAAAACAAAGCATTCCAGTGCTTACCGACAGCTTTACCGCATGGGTCATTAATTCCACTGTCTCTGGCAGGGCCTCCAAAGTTTGATGCACCTAGCCACAAATCTTTTAATCGACGTATCGAGGCCCTAAGGGATTCCAGCAGCCCGCAGCCCACTGGAGCTGGCATTTCAGCAGTCTACTCGTCTCTGGAGAGCCTGCTCCATTTTTGTTACTGTTGGATGGGGGTGGGGGGCATACCATTGTTTCTAAGGTGTGCAGGGTTATTTGGAATGAACGGGAGACCATCCTAGCTCTCAGAGTCCTTTTTCAGGGAGCGACTTGTATGCAATATGCACATGCTTGTCAGCAATCAATCCACTGGGGTCATGGCATCCCAAAGTGCCCTCCAGTGGCAGGGGAACTGCCTGGTGCCCGCCTGTAATCTTCACTGTTCCCCCTTGACATTGTTGTGCTAGTTATGGGGTTTGGAGAGCCCCATACAGAACTGCATCTTCATAGGAGGGAGAAAACCAATCGGACAGCATGGAGACGAATGGTGTAGAAATATCTACTAGACAGATACTCAGCCCATGGATTAAAGAGGAAAGGCGGGACTGGAAAAGATTAGAAATGATGGGGGGCGTTCTTTTCTTTTTCAGGCAAAAAATTATTAACACTGCATAACAATAAGATTAATATAAAGCTCAGAAACCTCAAATCTGAAAATGGCCAATTGTTGCAAGATCCCTGAGGTCTTTGCTTCTGTTTTGTGACTACTGCTCTTGGCACTTACTCCATGGTCATCTGTGACACCACGTCAAAGGTGACAAAGCCAGCACTGGCAAAGCTCTCCTTGTACTGGCCCATCTTGATGGCATCCAGCCATTCATCCACTGTGTTGAAACTGGTGTAATCGGGGATTGTGCGGTCCAGTAAAGGGAGGTTAATCCTGAAAAAGAGAGACAGAAAATGAGCAGAAGTTAGTAGCACCCTGTGATGGGCTCTCTTTACCCTTTGGTGGCTGTGGAAGATGGGGCAAACCCTGGAATGCACCTGCAGCAAGTTCATTCACCATCTGTCCCTGTGTAGATGACTTTACCCAAGTGTGGAACAACCGTACAGAGTGAGTTTGTGGGGCTGGATAAAATCTTATCCTTCCCTCCCCCTTAGCAGCTCAAATCTAGATTGATCATAGGGAACAAATATTTAACAACGGCCTCTTTAATCTAGCAGAGAAAGATGTAACATGATGGAACATAATGGCTGGAAGTTGAAGCTAGAACAATTCAGACTGAACATAATGTGTAACAGTGAGAGTAATTAACCCCACTGCAACAATTTACCAAGGGTTATGGTGAATTCTTCATCACTGATCCTTTTAAAATCAAGACTGGATTTTTTTCTACACAATGTGCTCTAGGAATTATTTGGGCAATGACCTATGACGTGTGTTATTCAGAGGGTCAGAGAAGATGACAGAACAAGGAGTAATGGTCTCAAGTTGCAGTGGGGGAGGTTTAGGTTGGATATTAGGAAACACTGTTTCTCTAGGAGGGTGGTGAAGCACTGGAATGGGTTACCTAGGGAGGTGGTGGAATCTCCTTCCTTAGAGGTTTTAAGGTCAGGCTTGACAAAGCCCTGGCTGGGATGATTTAGTTGGGGATTGATCCTGCTTTGAGTCCTAGTCCTGGACCAACCTTGGTTCTGGCTGGACTAGATGACCTCCTGAGGTCCCTTCCAACCCTGATACTCTATGATCACAGGGGTCTCTTCTGGCCTTGTAATCAACAACTCTATTAATCTAAGCATATGATGGGGATCTGGATGCTAGCCCCAGTTCTACCACTGATTTACTATGTGGTTGTGGGTATATTGCTTCCCTTCTCTTCTCAATTTTCCCATCTGTGAAATGGAGACAATAATACTGAACTCCTGGGTGCGGGGAGGGGTGTCGAGAGGCATGTCTGCACAAGGCTCTGGGGAGCTCAGCTCAGAGGAGCAGTAGAAATGAATACAACTGTTATACCCCTAAAGAGGATCCCTAGTTTTAGTTGTAACAAAGCAGACCTGTGAGGATAACAATTCATAATGACAAGTCAGTAGCATCTGCAAAATCACTCACATCCTACTGCCTACCCACACTTCCATCTCCTGTCTACACTCTTGTGGCTCCAGCACCCTTTCTAGCTCTTCACAGATGTATTTGTCAGAGCAGCGAGGCTGCACTTGACTGTATACTGGTGCCAGCCTGTGATGCTATCTGTGGGGCTGCGGCTGCGTTAAGCGAGCTCCCCCCAGGGCCAATCACTAATGAGCACTGGTATTGCAGGGCTGCAGATGTCCTCAGCTCATTAAGGCCTCACTCTCTTTGTTTTGCTCTGAGAAGAGGCCAAGTGCCTGTAACATCTGCATTATTCCTGACAAACAGATCTGCCTGGGAAGTGCCAAAGTCTGTTTGCCCCTTCAGGAAGCCTGGGGAGGTTAAGTGGTTGGTGGCACTGAGGAGGACTAGCCAAGCACTTCCTCCCAGGGACGGGAGCTGGGGGCTCCTGGGGTACAGGGAAGAAGGAAAAAACAAAAGTGAGGGAGCTGCAGAAGTCCCAAACGGCAGCTGGAATGCTCTATCTCCTTGACTGAACTAGCTCAGGTTTCTTCCTGGGTCTTGACCAGCTCAGACCTCCGTGCCAACCTCCCTCTCCTGCCCAAACAAGATATCTAGCCCCAATACCAGTTGCTCCCTCATGACACAAAATCAGAGTCGGGAAAGTTCTGTTATTTCCCTTCTCCTTGTCAGGTTTTTGCAAACCCACCCCGTTATCAAGGGCCTTTCGTCTTGCACCTGGGCCGTGACAGGTTGAAAAGGCAGCACGCTGCCACAAACGGTATCTGGATTCCTGATACTGCACGTGTCTCCTCCCCAGGATATCTTCTACGCGTGCTCACCGGGAACTCGGGCCATGTAATGGATCCATTGCTTGGCAAAGGCCAGTGTCTGGACTAGAACCTGGGTCCTTGGTTTTCTAAGAGAGCTTAAAAATGCTGCCCAGTGAGCTGAAGCCTGTGGAAACCTCCTTCTATTCTCCCAGTTTTCTGTAACGCATGGCTCAGGACATGTTATAGGAGGAGGACACATGCACTGTTAATCCCGGCCAAAGGGAGGTGCATCCGCTCCACTCACCGGAAGGCACCGCTACCTGTAGATAACAGAAATGGCCAGGCCTATCTTCAGCTGAATGTCTGAGATTTCAGTCTGATATGGACACGGTACCTGCCATCAATGGAGTTCTGTTTGAAAGAGAAGCTCAAAGGTGACAGAAGAGATACCCACCCGGAGGAGAGGGGTGCCATGGCTTTCAGGCTATTGGGGTTTCGGATCATTTTGTCTAATGTGTTGACAATCTGCCCGAATTTGGGCCTGTGGTTCCGGTCCTTCTGCCAACAGTCGAGCATTAGCTGGTGCAAGGCGTTGGGGCAGTCCATGGGAGGGGGCAGCCGATAATCCTGCTCTATCGCATTTATCACCTGCAAGACAAGCCACAGCGACAAGGTCAGTGCAGTGGGAGTAGCCAGGAGCAGTGGGACAGTGCAAATATCATGTGCCAGAGAAGTGCCCGCTGAATTTGCATTGTTCATCATCTCGTCTTCAGGGGGTGAAAGGCATGGACAGCCTTAGACCACAGGAGCTAGGGTCCCTCTGTCACACTGAATCACCTGTGACGTACCTCGTGCAGGCCAGTTATTGTCATGGTAATGACACCCAGGGTGGGAAGGAAATACCTGGTTTGCTCCCCTGAGCCTGGCAGTCTACACGGCAATGAAACAGCCCTGCAGCCCAAGCCCTTTGGCACGGTCCAGCCGCAGGTTGTTATTCGCAGTGTAGACAAACTTGAAGCTCCAACGTGAGTAACAGAATGGGGAGAGGGAGGATGCAGTGGGTCACCCACGGAGCAGAGGCTAGAAAACCTGTCACAGAAGCCTGCAAGAACACAGCTGGCAGATTGGCTCGTGCTTAGGAGCTGCTGCTGGGTTGCGTCTTTGGCTTCTCCACATGTCCATGTCTGCATGGGGGATGCTGGGCCTCTCTGTGCATATACTGGACCTACATGCATCCCCAGGCCCAGCAGGCCTTCCCCTAGGAACATCCTGCCCCTTTCCTCTGCCACCACTGGCAGTGTCCGGCACCTGGCCAGGCTGATGCGGGTGCACAGGAATAAGGAGGCTGCTCTAAAGCGGTGTGGTCTGCTCAGAGGGCAGCCTGTTCCTCTCACAGCTGCGCAGTGAGGAAGGCTTCTGGGAAGCTCTCCTGTCTCATCCCCCCGGGCATCCCCTGAGTTGTGCTCTGGGGCACAGCACTAGCTGGTCACCAACACGACCCGAAGAGGAGACAAAGCGGTGGGCACTACAGAGCAGGCTGCTCTGGCTCCGGACAAGAGCCCCTGGTGCCGACCAAATGAAATGTCAGTGTCTCAGAGCCTGCAGTCAGCTACTGCACTTGCCTAGCAGTGAGAGAGAAGGAGGAGCTCACCCCAGAGAAGGTGACAATGGAAAGGCCACGCACCTAACGCTAAGGAGTGTTTAGCTGCGTAAGAACAGCAACTCGCCATAGACAATGCAGCACAATACAATGCAACTCATTCCCTGCTATGGAGAGAGGCCCTGAATGAGAACAACAGGGATACAGCAAGTCAGGATTCAGGCACAGCCGTGTGGGGAGCCCAGAACTGGAGGAACAGTGGAAGGGTGGGAGATCAGGTCCAAGGTACAGGGTCAAATACGTGTGTGCATGCACTGATCTGCAAGGTAAGGCCTGGAAGAGCAGGGAGCTGCCAGTCATAATTGAAGAGCATTGGCAGAGCTGGAGGTGTGTAAGGGGAATCCAGAGCTGGAAGAGCAGGCAGGATGGAGGGGTACCACGAGCTGCACATCTCTGTGTTGAGCCAAGGACTGGAATAGCAGGGGGGCTGCCAGTCAGCACCGAGGAGCATTGGCAGAGCCCTGGGCTGGGTGCAGGGTGGGGCTGAGGTGCATGGACAGGGTTGCATGCAGGGAGAGTTCACCGCTCACTACAATGCTGCTGGGACATGCCTTCTGTCCTCACAAGGGCTAAACTGTGTCTGGGTCCCACAAGCCCCTCGCCCACCATTCCAAGAGGCAGCACTGGCCGGTGTGAGGAGGTGCCCGCTCAGCCTGTCCAGGTCTAACCTGAGGAATCGCTAGTGGGCTCCCGGCTCCTGGTCAGGGGCTGGAGAAAACCCTCTCCTGAGAGATGTGAACTCTCCCCACTCTCTCTCCAGCCGAGACAGAAAGGAGGGAAAGGGGTGCACGAGGCTGGGGACAGTCATCACACAGGCATCAGGCTCTTGGATCTGGCATTGACCCAGCAAATCCCCAATAAAGCACCGGCCCAGCTGCCAGCCCTGAGCTCTCTGCCTCGTCTCATCTTCCTGGTTCCTCCTGGCTCTCACGAGGCTAATCTGCAGTGGGCAGACAGCACATTTTCAGCTCACATGAAAGATCTCTAGCAATTTGGAGCACCATCTCAGGTTTTGAAGTTTGTTGCTATCTGCACTGGAATGAAAGCCAAATCTTTTGACTGGAGCTGCAGAGTCTCACTTTGGGAAGATTATTTTGGGTCCAGGGCTTCGCAGTCACTTCTGATCAGACAGACACTAACTCAGGCACTGGCCTGGGATGTGGCAGATCGAGCTCCAAAGGTCTACTCGGCTGGGTTCAGAGCAGAGCTTTAGTCACGGATTATGCTGAGTTGGGCTGAGCAGCCTTGGTCTCCCACGCTGAAGACCAGTGCCCTAACCACAAGGCTATAGCCTGGTCAGAAGTGAGTCACCTCTGACTGCCAGAACCTGGGACCGGACAACAGGGGTTGGCTCACTCAACAATTGCCCCGTTCAGATCATTCCCTCTGAAGCACCTGGCATTGGCCACTGTCAGAGACCAGATATTGGGTTAGATGGACCACTGGTCTGACCCAGTCTGGCTGTTCTTAAGTTCTTATAGAGCTCTGGACTGGTGAAAACTGACATGCCTCTGAACAATGTTTTGGCTTTGCCAAAAATATTCCGACCAGCTCTGCGCCCATCCCTCAGCAGGTGAGAGGCAGGGAGGGAGCTGGGGTCTCTCTCTCTGGGAAGGAGGGCTGTGGCCTCCAGACAAAACGGAGTTCTTGTGAGCACCTACACTGAGGAAGAGGTTCCTAGACACTCTCCAGGATGGGCCCAGGGAGAGGGAAATGTTGGGCATAGAAGGATGCATTGGATCGTGCAGTTGGACATTGGTTACACCAGCGTTAACTAGGAAGCCATTTGCAGTGCACAACAAATACCGCTTTACCAAGCCTGACTTACAAACAATGCTACGTATCCTTAAGTGCCACTTGTTGGTGCTCCTTCTATTAGCTAATTACACGTTCCCATATCTACAGATAACCCCCTGGGACACCCCAAAGGGGGAGCGTTTGGTGAACATTTCTGTCCAGAAGAGAGGAACTAGGGGAGTGGCTGCATTTCCCCGATGAGGAAGTGTAAATCACAGCTATGTGCCTGCACTGGGATACGGGGGCAGAGCCCAAGGGAATCTCCAGGTCCCAGAGTAAGTGACACACACACTGCGGCCTGCGTCTTGCACTAATGCCCGTTTGCCCACCAAGGATGGAAGCAGCTGACTGCATACATCAATCTTCTGTCACCAGCCAGAACCACGGCCAGCTCGTGCAGAGTGCAAGGTATAAGAATGGCCTGGGAGGAACGGCTCTGCGAATGGGTTTAGCAGGAAAAGGACGGGCCTGGGGCTCTCACAGAAGGCCGGTCGAGTCCTGATGCTCGCGGTGAGAGAATGTCCCAGGCCAGAAGGCCTTTACAGCGGAGAATATTTCCATTCTTTGGTGCTCTGTGCAGGGGATCTCCTGATCTTCAGCGTCATTGCCTGGCAGTGACTGTCCCCAGCTGCGGATCCTTCACAAGGCAGAGCCTTATTGCGAAGCCCATGCTAGTTTCCAGGAGCTGATGGGTCTCAGTATAGGGTTAGACTCTGCTGCACCTCCCAGGAGGGAAGAAGGGGCAAGGCGGCTGTGATGGGGTTTAAGGTAAGAGGAGTGGCGGAGTAGTGTGGGCCAAGATGACCTGGCCCTCAGCAGCTGCCTGGCATGTTCCCTAGGGAGGACCGGCTTAAAGGGAGCTCCGGCATGGGGGAGGAGAGTTGCCTGCAGCTGCTGAGGCAGAACTATCTACAGGGAAGGACAGGGCTGCCAACTTTCTAACTGCACAAAACCAAATGCCCTCGCCCCACCCCTTGTGCCCCCTGCCCTGCCCCACCCCTTCTCAGAGGCCCTGCACCCACTCCCTCCATTGCTTGCTCTCCCTCATTCTCACTCACTTTCACTGGGCGGGGGCAGGTATGCGGGAGGGGGTGTGGGCTTTGGGGTGTGGGTGAAGGGTTTGGGGTGCAGCAGGAGGCTGAGGGGTTCGGAGTGATGGAATGGGCTCAGAGCTGGGGCAGGGAGTTAGGGTTAGGGTGTGGGCTCTGAGGTGGGGCCAGGGATGAGGGGTTTGGGATGCAAAAGAGGGTGCAGGCTCTGGGAGAGAGTTTGGGTATGGGAGGGGGCTCAGGGCTGGGATGGGGAGTAGGAAGGGATGTGAGCTCCAGGAGGGAGTTTGGGTGCAGGAGAGGCATCAGGGCTGGGGCAGGGGGGCAGGTTGTGGGCTTCAAAAGGGGGCTCAGGGCTGGTATGGGGGATGGAGTGCCAGAGGAGGTGAGGGGTGCAGGCTCTGGGAAAGAGTTAGGGTGCGGGAGGGGGCTCTGACGTGGGGCAGGGGTTCAGGGTGTGGGAGGGGGTTTGGGCTCCAGCCAGATGGTGCTTACCACAGCTGGCTCCTGCTCAGCAATGCAGCAGGGCTAAGACTGGCTCCATGCCCGCCCTGGCTCTGCATGGCTCATGGACGCAGCCACCATATCCGGCTCCTAGGCACAGAGCAGCCAGGGGCTCTGTGTGGTGCCCACACCTGCAAGCACTGCCCCCACAGCTCTGATTGGCTGCAGTTCCCAGCCAATGGGAGCTCAGGGCAGGGGCAGCATGTACCGAGGAGCCGGACCTGGCGACTGCTTCTGGGGAGCGGCACAGAGCCAGGACAGGCAGGAGCCTGCCTTAGCGCCGCTACACTGCCAATTGGACTTTTAGTGGTCTGGGCAGTGGTGCCGACCGAAGCCATCAGGGTCCCTTTTCAACCCGGCGTTCCGGTTGAAAACCGGCTGTCTGGAAACCCTAACCATGACTGTGAGTAAGACTTGGCTGGGATCCCCCTCCCCTCCGACTAAGGGGGACCCACAATTGGACTCTCAGGGTGAGCTGGGACGCAGCTCCTCCCCTCGAATGAAGCCCTGAACTAATGAGATTGTGTAAGCAGAAGGCTGGGGCCACGCCCCACACTGAAGGGAAACAGGTGGAAGCAGCCCAGGGGACCCTGCTCTGGCGAGGCAGCCACATGGGAGGAAACCATCTCTCTCCCCAAGGGCCTGGGATCTCCTTTCCTTCCCTCTTCCTCCAGCTGCCTGAGAGATCATGGAGGACACCATGGGGGCAATGAACTGTGATCCTGAGCCTGGGGGCCCAGCAGCTGAGAGGCTGTTGGTTGCAGCCTGACCACTAGGCCTGCTGGCACCTGAGTGAAGCCTGCCATAGTGGCTTCATGTCACCGTGGCACCCCCCATATCCTGTGCTGCAGCAGGGACTGAAATCCTCCCCAGTGCCCTGGGGGCCACTTTAAGGGATGGCAGCCTCCTTTGGGCTGCTTATGGGAGATCCCCCTGCACCCAAAGTGCCCCCTCTCACCTCTGACATGCTCCCTACTCTAGAGTTCGCCAGGCACAGCAGTTTAGGATGCTTTTGTTGGCCCTATGCTACTTCTGAGCTGGAGGAATTCTCCTCTGTCCCCGTGTATCTCCTCTGTGGCCCCTGCACCTAGCCTGAGTGGAGGTCAGAGCCAGCCCTGTTGTCTCTACTAAAGGATTTAGCCATGAAGATAACTCTCATGGCCAGAGAATCCCCCCAGCACACTACAGGCTGAGTTCAGCCAGAACTATGCAGGGTTCTTTGCCTTTTCCATGTCTATGGCTGATTTCAAGGTTTCCACCACATCTCTCTTGATAACTTACATCTTGATTGGTCATATCCCAGTACGGCCGCTCCCCATAGGACATCACCTCCCACATGACTATGCCATAGCTCCACACGTCGCTGGCTGAGGTGAATTTCCTATACTGAATTGCTTCGGGCGCTGTCCACCGGATCGGGATCTTCCCACCCTGCAGGCAAGGAACAGAGAGAAGGAGAGTGAGAGAAAGAAAAAGGATGCGAACTGGAGTATTTGCATACAATGAACTGGTGAAATGGAGCCGCTGGGCCAGATAACTAGAATTCTGAGCAATGAAATGCCAGAGTTCCTCGACCAGAATTTACCCCTCTCCACACTCACACAAATCAGTGCTCCTGTGCAAGGTTAGACAAGGACTGTCCTTTTGAAACCAGTGGACATGAATCAATGTATTCCTCCCTGTCTTGCAAGAAGGAGGAAGCCTGGAGCTGCTCTGACTCTGCAGGCTGCCTACAAACTGCTGTGATCTCTGGACTCCTGCAATACCTAAGGCCTGTTGTGCCAATAGATTCATTTGAAGAAAGATTAGTATGTAAAAATACAGAGAATCTTGAGTTTCTCTCCATCCTCTTGCTGTCAGCTAGTTATCCCAGTGGAAGGATAAACGCAGATATTTAAAAGATGTCCTGTTTAATTGTTCAAGATTTTTGGGATGCATGATACTCCTGGAGCTAGAGTTCCCATGCTGGAAGATTTGTGGCTATCTTTTTATTATACGGGGTCCTATAGGCCTAGGTTCTGTTGTTACCCTCACGTAAACAGAGTAAATGCATTGGAGTCACGATTGGTTTAAGTTGTTTGAAGTGAGAGATCTGGCCTATGTGAAGAATTACCTATTCCCTCTTACTAGGGGTCCTGTTAGGTGAAACAGCCTCAGACCACTACAGATGCTAGACACAGTAACTGTACAATTACCCCAAATACCCACTGTGGCCTGATCAGACACACTGAACTTCAGATAAAATGAGAAGCTTTCCGGGTCGGGCTTGAGCAGAGAAGGTGCCCCAAGAGGGACTGGATGCAGTGTGAGTGCTCAAGGACCCAGGCTGGGGACAAGGAAGTTCCAGAGGCCTAGACAGAGAACTTCATCCTAACATCTTCGAGCCATACCAGGCAAATACTATTGGCCGGCACTGCGTTCCTGTAAAACATAACACTTCTCTCTGCAGGGCAGGTGACATTCCCATGCTTCAGGGCTGTTACCAGCAGAGTCACCCTGGGCCCAATTCATGTCCATTTCAGAACTTCTCCAATCCAGCTGTTGTGTGTGCCAGGAGGTGATGGCACACAGGTGTGGGGTGTGCATGTGCTATCTCTCTCCCTTCCAACAGGCCTGCTCTTCATGGTGCGTCAGTGACACAGAGCAGGAGAGCATGGCAGCGAACGGGGGCATGAACCATTGCCCCAAGTGAGAGCATTTCCCTGGTCCCTCCGCTACTGTGGCAACCACTCACCCTTACAGGGGTGGGCCCAGAATTCATGATTGGGTGCAAGTCCACTTAGCCCAGGTCTGATCTGCTGCCCTGTGCTCGCATCTCTACAGAGAGGGAAACAGGCCTTGCTTACACTAGCTAGGAAAGAGTCCCAGTCGCTGGCGGTCTTCTGAACGTCTCTGGTAATCAGACTCTTCGGCTGTCTCTCTCGCTGCATGAGAGGCATCACAGGGAGCAGTAACACTCCCCAAAATCTGGATGGATGAAACGGTTCCTGCTACAAAGGCAGATGGTTACAGCCATGGCCATCCCCTCTAAAGACTGTTGCTGGATCGCTCCTTGAAGAAGAGAGTGAAAGAGAAGCTGTGACTCTAACTGCAGGTCTTCACTACCCGCCGGATCGGTAGGTCGGGATTGATCTATTGGGGATCAATTTATTGCATCTCGTCTAGACGCAGATAAACTGATCCCTGAACGCGCTCCCCGTCGACTCTGGAACTCCAGCTCTCGAGAGGCGGAAGTGGAGTCGACAGGGGAGCGGCAGCGGTCGACTCACTGCCATCTTCAAGGCCAGGTAAATCGACCTAAGATATGCTGACTTCTTATCGTATCTTAGGTTGACCCACCCCAATGTACACCAGGGCTAAGACTGGATGGGCACCTGAAGTCAGCGGGAAGGATCTATTCGTGATGGTGCTTACAGGTACTAACAATGCTGCTTTATGCAATACTGCCCCACTATCCATGGCTTCAGGGAACTCAGAAGCATGCTGAAGGAGAGGAATGTCCACATGGTCTTCTCAGAGATCTTTCCTGTCCTAGGAGTGAAGAAAGACGAAAGGCAGAAGATTCTGGAAGTGAATCACTGGCTAGGTAAGTGGCGGAGGGTGGAGGGCTTGGGTTTTGTGGCACATTTTTCTATCTTCTGTGGAAGAGGGGGCTATATAGTTTGGAAGGCCTCCACCTGAGTAGAAGGGGAACGAATCCTCAAGGGGACAGGCTGGCTTGAGTAGCCAGGAGGGTGTTAACTAGTAACAAAAGGGGAGGAACAAATGAATATTCATTCAGCACAAAACCAAGAGGTTGAGAACAAAATCAGTCATGACACCAAAAGACAAGAAGAGGAGAAATTCCTGAATTGCCTATACACCAATGCTAGGAGCCTGGGCAGTAAGCAAGAGGAATCTGAATTGCTCATTTATGAGCATAAATTTGATTTAATTGGCATTACTGAAATTTTGTGGGGTGATTCACATAATTGGACTGTTAAAATCAATGTTTATAACCTATTTATGAAGGCTAATAGGGGATGGGGAGTGGCATTCTATATAAACAATGGCATTACACCAGTTTCAGAGACACTGATGACTTGAAAGCAATTATTCTGAATGTTTATGGATCAATGGTCTAACAGATAAAGCACAAGATGAGGGTACTAATTGGTGTCTGCTACCGGCCACCAAAGCACAATAGAGAACAAGATGATTGCCTCCTTAACCACATATCTATAATGTACAGGAAAAAAATCTGTGTCGTCATGGGGGACTTCAATCTGAGTGATGTATGCTGGAGATTTCATTCTTCCAGTAGTAAAACATCCTTGGAATTTCTCAATATTATAGATGACAATTTCCTGTCTCAAAAAAGTGTTGCATCCACCATGAAGGCATCCTATATTAGGCCTTATTTTGACAGACAAAGAGGAACTGATCACAGAACTAAACATTAGTGGTAGCTTAGGTGCAGTTGATCATGGATTGATTATATTTGTTATGTGCAAACAGAATAAAGTCCAAATTCCTATAGTTGAGGCTTTAAAAAGTGCCAATTTCACAAAGCTGAAAACACTTATGGGACAAATCAAGTTGGGAGAAAAACATTAAATAGAAAAATGTGAATGATAATTGGGAATTGTTTGAAAATATTTTACTAGATGCCAAAAAGCCAACAATCTCACTATCTAGAAAAAAGTTCACACTGGTTAAATAAACAGACTGGCTTAGAGGGGAAGAGAAATCAGATATAAAAACCCCATCTAAAACAAGTGGAAGAAAAGGAAGTTGATAGTAATGAATATAAATCAGAATTTAAGAATTGTAGAAAACTGATAAGGGAAGCAAAGGATACAAGCACTGTATGGTCAACAAAGTTAAGGACAAGAAGAAGTTTTTGAAGTATACTAGGAACAAAATGAATCCTGACAATGGGTATAGGAAGATTACTAGATGGAAATGGTAGAATTGTCAATAATAATGCAGAAAAGGCAAAAAAGTGTTCAATAAATATTTCTGTTCAGAATTGGGAAAATATCCAGATGATATAGCTATAACAGAGGAAGATAATGAAATACTTCCCATTCCAACAGTAACTAAGGAGGATATTAAACAGCAGTACTAAAGCCAGACATTTAAAAATCAGCAGGTCTTGATACCTTACATCCAAAAGGAACTTCCTGAACTGTAAGTGTTGATTTTCAATGTACTGGGGAAATGGAGAAGTTCTGGAAAAAGCTAATGTGGGGCCAATATTTAAAAGGAATTAACAGGATGAAACACTCAAGGAGCTCAGTCTGATTATTTTACCAAAGAGAAGGTTAAGAGGTGATTTGATCACAGTCTATATTTAACTACATGGGCAACATAAATTTGATAATCACAGGCTTTTCACTCTAGCAGGCAAAGATATAACAAGGTTTAATGGCTCAAAGTTGAAGCTAGACAAATTCAGACTAGAAATAAGGCACACGTTTTGAACAGTGAGGGTAATTAATTACTGGAATAATTTACCAAGGGCTGGGGTGGATATTCCATCACTGGAAAATTTTACATCAAGATTGGATGTTTTTTCTAAAATAGACGATTTAATTCAAACAGGAATTAATTCATGGAAGTTCTATGGACCAACATAGGAATCAGACCAGACTGATAATCACAATGGCTCCTTCTGTCCTCGTAATCCGTGCATCCATGAATCTATGAAAAATGCATTTCAGCCAACAGTTGGGAGACTTATAGCACAGTAATGAATTCTGCAAACTAGCAACGAAGAGAGCAAACATCTGCACTGCCAACAGTACCTTGTTCACTGACTTTAACAGTGCAGAGAAGTTTTAATTATTCATGACTCTCCTTCCCTGAGTCCTAGTAAATGCGCTGGAGTCTCAGACAGCAACGAGGTCTTTGTAATGTGGGATGTCAGCATCATGCTGCTTCTGCTAGTAAAGCTTTGCTGAGAAGTTTGAAGAAACTGGTGGGTTATTTGTGGGGAATTTTTGGTTTGCGGGTTAGTGGAGTGGAGGTGCTATCTGAAGCAATCTCGGAACCGTTAGCGATCATCTCCAAGAACTCATGGAGGACAGGTGAGGTACCAGAGGACTGGAGAAGGGCAAACATAGTACTTATCTTTAAAAAGGGGAACAAAGAGGACCCAGGAAATTATAGACCAGTCAGCATAACTTCAATTCCTGGAAAGAGACTGGAACAAATTGTTAACAATTTGTAAACACCAAGAGGATATTAGGGTAATAAGTGACAGCCAACAGAGATTTGTCAAGAACAAATCATGCCAAATCAACCTAATTTCCTTCTTTGACAGGGTTACTCAGGCAAGTATATGAAGCCATAGACATGTTATATCTTGATTTTAGTAAGCCTTTTGATATGGTCCCATACAAAATTCTCATCAGCACACGGGAAATGTGGTCTAAAGGTGCGCACAACTGGTTGAAATACTGTACTCACAGAGCAGCTATTAATGGTTCACTGCCAAACTGGAGGTCTACATCCAGTGGGGACCAACAGGGGTCTGCCATAGATCCAGATTAATCAATATTTCCATAGTGAGTCATAGACAGCTGCAGCGGCACAGCAGCCAGCAAACAGAGCTGTAAACAGGGGAGTTTCAGAGGGAGTTTACAGGGGGAGGTTGTAGGAGAGACTAAGAGACCTAGGCAGAGGAACCGACAGGCTAGTTAAGGGAGTGGGTGGTGGTCTGCCAGTGTTCTGGTGCCTGTTGGGGGTTTGTTTT